>NW_027222529.1:0-117614 GCF_030179895.1 Drosophila kikkawai
AGCCGTGTAAAATCTAATATAAATACAAATTATGAAGGTGATATCGGCATTATTAGCTTAGTTGTGAACTTTTGTTTACAAATTTACAATTGAGTATGCGAAATTATTAGCCGTGTAAAATCTAATATAAATACAAATTCTGAAGGTGATATCGGCATTATTACCTGAGTTGTGAACCTTTTGTTTACAAATTTATAATTGAGTATGCGAATGTATTAGCCTTGTGTAAACTAATATAAATACAAATTATGATGTGGATACGGGACTTTTTGTTTACAAATTTACAATTGAGTATGCGAATGTATTAGCCTTGTGTAAACTAATATAAATACCAATTATGATGTGGATACGGGACTTTTTGTTTACAAATTTACAATTGAGTATGCGAATGTATTAGCCGTGTAAAATCTAATATAAATACAAATTCTGAAGGTGATATCGGCATTATTAGCTGAGTTGTGAACCTTTTGTTTACAAATTTATAATTGAGTATGCGAATGTATTAGCCTTGTGTAAACTAATATAAATACAAATTATGATGTGGATACGGGACTTTTTGTTTACAAATTTACAATTGAGTATGCAAATGTATTAGCCGTGTAAAATCTAATATAAATACAAATTCTGAAGGTGATATCGGCATTATTAGCTGAGTTGTGAACTTTTTGTTTACAAATTTACAATTGAGTATGCGAATGTATTAGCCGTGTAAAATCTAATATAAATACAAATTCTGAAGGTGATATCGGCATTATTAGCTGAGTTGTGAACCTTTTGTTTACAAATTTACAATTGAGTATGCAAATGTATTAGCCGTGTAAAATCTAATATAAATACAAATTCTGAAGGTGATATCGGCATTATTAGCTGAGTTGTGAACCTTTTGTTTACAAATTTATAATTGAGTATGCGAATGTATTAGCCTTGTGTAAACTAATATAAATACCAATTATGATGTGGATACGGGACTTTTTGTTTACAAATTTACAATTGAGTATGCAAATGTATTAGCCGTGTAAAATCTAATATAAATACAAATTCTGAAGGTGATATCGGCATTATTAGCTGAGTTGTGAACTTTTTGTTTACAAATTTACAATTGCGTATGCAAATGTATTAGCCTTGTGTAAACTAATATAAATACAAATTATGAAGTGGATATATGCATTAGTATCTGAGCTGTGAACTTTTTGTTTGCAAATTTACAATTGAGTATGCAAATGTATTAGCCGTGTAAAATCTAATATAAATACAAATTATGAAGGTGATATCGGCATTATTAGCTTAGTTGTGAACTTTTTGTTTACAAATTTACAATTGAGTATGCGAAATTATTAGCCGTGTAAAATCTAATATAAATACAAATTCTGAAGGTGATATCGGCATTATTACCTGAGTTGTGAACCTTTTGTTTACAAATTTATAATTGAGTATGCGAATGTATTAGCCTTGTGTAAACTAATATAAATACAAATTATGATGTGGATACGGGACTTTTTGTTTACAAATTTACAATTGAGTATGCAAATGTATTAGCCGTGTAAAAACTAATATAAATACAAATTATGAAGTGGATATATGCATTATTATCGGAGTTGTGAACTTTTTGTTTACAAATTTACAATTGAGTATGCAAATGTATTAGCCGTTTAAAATCTAATATAAATACAAATTATGAAGGTGATATCGGCATTATTAACTGAGTTGTGAACTTTTTGTTTACAAATTTACAATTGAGTATGCAAATGTATTAGCCGTGTAAAAACTAATATAAATACAAATTATGAAGTGGATATATGCATTATTATCTGAGTTGTGAACTTTTTGTTTGCAAATTTACAATTGAGTATGCAAATGTATTAGCCGTGTAAAATCTAATATAAATACAAATTATGAAGGTGATATCGGCATTATTAGCTTAGTTGTGAACTTTTTGTTTACAAATTTACAATTGAGTATGCGAAATTATTAGCCGTGTAAAATCTAATATAAATACAAATTCTGAAGGTGATATCGGCATTATTACCTGAGTTGTGAACCTTTTGTTTACAAATTTATAATTGAGTATGCGAATGTATTAGCCTTGTGTAAACTAATATAAATACAAATTATGATGTGGATACGGGACTTTTTGTTTACAAATTTACAATTGAGTATGCAAATGTATTAGCCGTGTAAAATCTAATATAAATACAAATTCTGAAGGTGATATCGGCATTATTAGCTGAGTTGTGAACTTTTTGTTTACAAATTTACAATTGAGTATGCGAATGTATTAGCCGTGTAAAATCTAATATAAATACAAATTCTGAAGGTGATATCGGCATTATTAGCTGAGTTGTGAACCTTTTGTTTACAAATTTACAATTGAGTATGCAAATGTATTAGCCGTGTAAAATCTAATATAAATACAAATTCTGAAGGTGATATCGGCATTATTAGCTGAGTTGTGAACCTTTTGTTTACAAATTTATAATTGAGTATGCGAATGTATTAGCCTTGTGTAAACTAATATAAATACCAATTATGATGTGGATACGGGACTTTTTGTTTACAAATTTACAATTGAGTATGCAAATGTATTAGCCGTGTAAAATCTAATATAAATACAAATTCTGAAGGTGATATCGGCATTATTAGCTGAGTTGTGAACTTTTTGTTTACAAATTTACAATTGCGTATGCAAATGTATTAGCCTTGTGTAAACTAATATAAATACAAATTATGAAGTGGATATATGCATTAGTATCTGAGCTGTGAACTTTTTGTTTACAAATTTACAATTGAGTATACAAATGTATTAGCCTTGTGTAAACTAATATACATACAAATTATGATGTGGATACGGGCATTATTACCTGAGTTGTGAACTTTTTGTTTACAAATTTACAATTGAGTATGCAAATGTATTAGCCGTGCAAAATCTAATATAAATACAAATTATGAAGGTGATATCGGTATTATTAGCTGAGTTGTGAACTTTTTGTTTACAAATTTACAATTGAGTATGCGAATGTATTAGCCTGGTGTAAACTAATATAAATACAAATTATGATGTGGATACGGGACTTTTTGTTTACAAATTTACAATTGAGTATGCAAATGTATTAGCCGTGTAAAATCTAATATAAATACAAATTATGAAGGTGATATCGGCATTATTAGCTTAGTTGTGAACTTTTTGTTTACAAATTTACAATTGAGTATGCGAATGTATTAGCCGTGTAAAATCTAATATAAATACAAATTCTGAAGGTGATATCGGCATTATTAGCTGAGTTGTGAACCTTTTGTTTACAAATTTATAATTGAGTATGCGAATGTATTAGCCTTGTGTAAACTAATATAAATACCAATTATGATGTGGATACGGGACTTTTTGTTTACAAATTTACAATTGAGTATGCGAATGTATTAGCCGTGTAAAATCTAATATAAATACAAATTCTGAAGGTGATATCGGCATTATTAGCTGAGTTGTGAACCTTTTGTTTACAAATTTATAATTGAGTATGCGAATGTATTAGCCGTGTAAAATCTAATATAAATACAAATTCTGAAGGTGATATCGGCATTATTAGCTGAGTTGTGAACCTTTTGTTTACAAATTTACAATTGAGTATGCGAATGTATTAGCCGTGTAAAATCTAATATAAATACAAATTCTGAAGGTGATATCGGCATTATTAGCTGAGTTGTGAACCTTTTGTTTACAAATTTACAATTGAGTATGCGAATGTATTAGCCGTGTAAAATCTAATATAAATACAAATTCTGAAGGTGATATCGGCATTATTAGCTGAGTTGTGAACCTTTTGTTTACAAATTTATAATTGAGTATGCGAATGTATTAGCCTTGTGTAAACTAATATAAATACCAATTATGATGTGGATACGGGACTTTTTGTTTACAAATTTACAATTGAGTATGCAAATGTATTAGCCGTGTAAAATCTAATATAAATACAAATTCTGAAGGTGATATCGGCATTATTAGCTGAGTTGTGAACTTTTTGTTTACAAATTTACAATTGAGTATGCGAATGTATTAGCCGTGTAAAATCTAATATAAATACAAATTCTGAAGGTGATATCGGCATTATTAGCTGAGTTGTGAACCTTTTGTTTACAAATTTATAATTGAGTATGCGAATGTATTAGCCTTGTGTAAACTAATATAAATACCAATTATGATGTGGATACGGGACTTTTTGTTTACAAATTTACAATTGAGTATGCAAATGTATTAGCCGTGTAAAATCTAATATAAATACAAATTCTGAAGGTGATATCGGCATTATTAGCTGAGTTGTGAACTTTTTGTTTACAAATTTACAATTGAGTATGCGAATGTATTAGCCGTGTAAAATCTAATATAAATACAAATTCTGAAGGTGATATCGGCATTATTAGCTGAGTTGTGAACCTTTTGTTTACAAATTTATAATTGAGTATGCGAATGTATTATTATTATTATGATGTGGATACGGGACTTTTTGTTTACAAATTTACAATTGAGTATGCGAATGTATTAGCCGTGTAAAATCTAATATATATGTAGAGTTTGTATTAAGTAGTTTATTTAAATATATTAAGTAAGGCTGAGATGGGTTATAATAAGTGTGGAATAACATAAACTTATAGCAACTTCTGTGATTTAACAACTGTAGGCGACTTTAGCAACTTCGACAACTGATATTTAACTTCATACGACTATAGTAGCTTTCTTAACAATTTAATGAAATAACTCCGGAAACACGACTGCTCCTTACGACTTCTCTCAGCGACTGACTCTCTTCTCCTCTCGTCACTCTGCAACTCTCCCTCTTGGACTCGCTGCTCTCATGATCGGCTGATTGCCATTCGCAACGACGCAAAATGTGTACTCGCTGCCAGACTGTACCTCAACACCTTACACTCGGCCCTCCTGCTCATCTTCATCTGACCCAGATGAAGCCAACTCGTCGTCGTTATCGGCTATAAACCTCCATAGCTTCATGTTATCGCAGCTGGTACTTGTTAAGTTTGGCCCTTCGACTTGGGCTGCTTTTCGAACGTCGTACCGGCCATTTCGCTTTATTTGGACGACTTCGTACGGTCCTAAATACGGACTAGCCAGCTTTCTTCCTGCGACAAATTGAGTCCTCTTGATTGCGACGAGATCACCCAACCTGTAGATATGAGCACGCTTGCGCTTTTTGTCGTAGTTTCGCTTATATACCTGCTGGGCCTCTTCGATGTTCTTTTTGGCTTCGTCTCGCATTTGTTGTCGCTCAAGATTAAACTGAGAAACAAACTCTTCATTCAGAATCTCTTGTAGACGCTCTTCTGCCTGGCTGTACATTTTTGTGCCAAACAATAGCTCAAATGGCGACAGTTTTGTTGAGGAGTTTACATGTGAGTTAATGGCCTTTTGCACCTGAGGCACATATTTGAACCACTTGCTAGGTTCTTCTGCGGATATTTTGGCAATGACAGCAAGAATCGATCTGTTAATACGCTCGACTTGGCCGTTTCCACGAGCTACTCCTGTAGTAGAGCAAATGTGTTCCACTTTGTTGGTATTCAGCCACTCATCAAACGCTTCCGATGTAAAGGCCGAACCACGATCGCTGACAACTCGCTTTGGAAATCCAAAAACATTCGACCATTCATTGAATCTCCTGATGACCTCTTCCTGCCCTGTCGTTTTCGTCGGGTAGAGCCACACAAACTTGGCGAAGCCATCCACAATTGCCAGTATATATTTGTACTGCTTCGATGTGGCGTCCATTGGTCCCAAGTGGTCGATATGTACGGTGTGCAACGGCATATCTCCTTTGGCAATGCAGTGTAAGAGCCCTTCTTGCTTTCCCAGCTTCTTACTGTAAATAATGCATTTAATACAGTTGGCTATAAACTCTGTTACCTTCCGCTCCAGGTGAGGGATCCAAAACTGCTGCTTTACGGAATGAACCGTTTTTTGAACTGCAAAGTGGCCGGCTTCGTGCGATTCTCGAATGACATCTCTTTCCATTGATTTCGGCACAACTATTAGATCGTTGCCTTCAACTGTTCGGTATAGAATATCGCCTTTCATCTTGAAGTTTTGGTATGGACGATCCTGGAGAATGACCAGAATTGCTTTGATGAAGTCATCATTCTGCTGTGCGTTCTTGATGCGTGCTGCAACTTCCGATGCTACGATCCAAACCGACTCAGGATGGCGGCTCAGGTGATCCACGTGCTTCATCTTGTCTCCTGGCTTGTGGACGACATCGCAGCTGAAATCCTGTAGATACATAACGTAAGCTGCAACTTCCCTCGGAATATCGTCTTTTCTGGTCGTGTCCTTGAACGCTGAGCAATCCGTGACAAGCTTGAAGTGAATTCCCATGAGGTAATGCCGAAATTTTTTGAGCGCCAAATAAATCGCCTTCGCCTCTAAAATGTAGCTATGTCTTTCGGCCTCTGAAGGTGACGTCTTCTTACTCCAGAAATAGACTGGGTGCAGTTGACCATCAAATATCTGCAGAAGAACTGCCCCAAATCCGTCCTTACATGCATCCGTGTGCAGCTCAGTGTATGCCGTTCTCGAGTATATGTGTAGGACCGGTTCGCTGGTCAAAATTCTCTTGAGCTCCTGAAGTGATTCCAATTCTGCATTTCCGATTTGGAATTCGACGTCCTTCCTGAGGAGATTGGTCAATGGTCGGGCAATATTTGCGTAACCTGGAATGAATTTTCTGAAGAAACCAGTTAAACCGAGAAATGACTGCACCGCTCGTATATTTTTCGGCGTTTTAAATCTGTTTACTGCTGATGTTTTTTCTTCGCCTGGCCATATCTTTCCATTTTCCACAGTATGTCCCAGAAAATTTATACGGGATTGCATAAAGCTACATTTCTTCCATTTGATCTTCAGTCCAAACTGCATGGCTGTCTCTAGTACGCGTCTGGTTTTCCCCATGCATTCGTCAGCTGTGGATGCATATACAATAATATCATCCATATACAACTGCATCACATCATCGTTGATCAGATCTTGAAATATGTGGTTGACAAATCTGATAAATGCAGCCGGCGAATTCTTAAAACCGAATGGAGTTCTGTTAAATTCATAGAGCCCTTCTTTTGTTACAAACGCAGTTAGCGGCTTGCTAGTCTCTTCCACAGCCACGTGGAAAAACCCATTCTCCAGATCCAGAGTTGAAAAAAATGCTGCCTCTTGTAGCTTTTCCAATACCTCCTCCATAAGAGGTACAGGAAAACGATCCGCCAATACCATGCTGTTAAGTTTCCTGTAGTCAATGCAGACTCGAAGGGTACCGTCTTTCTTCTTCACTACCACCACTCTGCTGGCTACGTTTGATGCTGACTTTCGTATTATTCCTTGGGCCAACCATTCATCGATTTGTTTCTTAACGGCCTCTGCTTCGTTCGCACCCAGACGAGATGGTGACTGGTGAAATGGTTTTATTACGCCATCCGGGGTTATCTTCAGTTCGATTGGACACTGCTTTGAAGGTTTTGATGGCATCCGCTGTACTTCTTCGATAAGTTTTGTCACAGCTTCTTCATGCTGGCTGGAAACAGTAAACAAATTAGATGCTTCTACAATATTGTAAACATCGGAGCCAAACCCATCTGCTTCCTTTTGATCAGCTCTCAAACCTGTCAACTTAAAGCCATTGTCGTCGCAGCAAAATTTAAACTTTTTAGTAAAGTCATGTCCTAGCAGAGCTCCACAATCCATCACGTCATCGGGCACAACCAAAAACTTTTGTTGTGTGAGTAACTGGTCTGCAACAACGTCAGCGGTAAAAAACCCAATCGGCTTGGTTTTCTTCTGGCCCAGACCACTTAACAAAGACGCACTTTTATAAATCTCAATGTTTTCAATTTTTTCAGCAATATTCTTGGTGACAAGCGATACGTCCGATCCTGTATCGATCAAGCAATCAATTTCGATTCCATTTACAGAGATCAACTTAAAACGACTTTGGTCGACAACCTTACGAACACTTGGCTCTACAACCGGACAATTTTTGGCAATATGACCGTTTTCATTGCATTTGAAGCACTTCGTTGGAGACGGACAATCTTTGATTTTATGCTCTGCTGAACCACACTTGAAACAAAATTCCTTTCTCTTCTGTTGTTCAAAAGGTGATGCACTCCGCTTGCTCCATGAATTGCGCGGCTTATCGTCCAGCTGCATTATAATATCATACTGCTCTCTGAGTGATTTGTACGTCTTGCACGAATAAAGTATAGCCTTATACTCGTTTTTAACATCAACCAGCCCGTTGACAATGTACTGTAGCACCGCTGCTTCCTCTACATTTCCTGCCGCTGCCATCTGACGTAATTCTAGTATGTACTCATGGAAGGTCTCGCTCTTCCTTTTCTTCCTGCTTTGCAACTGGCGATGTACGTCGGCACTGTTGGTGCTGCAAGCGAACTCGTCGATCAGTACTCTCTTTAGCTCTTGATAATCGCTCACACACACTGACTGCAAAAACAATTTGGCCGCGCCCGTCATTTTGCCTCTGGCTTGTACATACATTTGTTTCAGCGTGAGATCGTATGCATCTGCATTTTTTTCAAATATATCAAACCACTGCTGCACTAATTGACCGTCAAAATCGTTGACCACTTTCTCAAAATTATCAATTTGAGGCTTAGCGCGATTATTTTGTTGTTCGTCAACTTGAATTTTTAATGACAGCAACTGCAATATGTTGTCGATTTTATTCTGCATGTCTGAAACTTCCAGTACGTTCTTTTCTTCTTTCTCTACCACTGTATTGTTCTGTTCATCTTCGACGTCTTCTAATTCCTGTGTTCCTTTTCTATTTCTTGCCGGGGTTCGACGCGTCATTTTGGGACAGTTCTGTGTCTATATCCGCGTCCAAATACCGAATACCGAACACCAAATTTAACTGCGCAGTTTCTTTGTTTTTGTTCGATCGTGTCTCTTCACCAATCTCTTTAATGCGCAGTTTCTTTATTCTTGTTCAATCTTGTCTGTTCACCTATAACTTTAATGCGCAGTTTCTTTGTGTTAAATGAATTTCACAACTCCTGTTCTTCTTTCTTTAAGGCATTCACTTAATTAGTTTAACTCTGTTCATTACGTTTTCCGACACTTAATTGGTTATCTCAGACCCGGCACGAGCCCCCAAATGTAGAGTTTGTATTAAGTAGTTTATTTAAATATATTAAGTAAGGCTGAGATGGGTTATAATAAGTGTGGAATAACATAAACTTATAGCAACTTCTGTGATTTAACAACTGTAGGCGACTTTAGCAACTTCGACAACTGATATTTAACTTCATACGACTATAGTAGCTTTCTTAACAATTTAATGAAATAACTCCGGAAACACGACTGCTCCTTACGACTTCTCTCAGCGACTGACTCTCTTCTCCTCTCGTCACTCTGCAACTCTCCCTCTTGGACTCGCTGCTCTCATGATCGGCTGATTGCCATTCGCAACGACGCAAAATGTGTACTCGCTGCCAGACTGTACCTCAACACCTTACATATATACAAATTATGAAGGTGATATCGGCATTATTAGCTTAGTTGTGAACTTTTTGTTTACAAATTTACAATTGAGTATGCGAATGTATTAGCCGTGTAAAATCTAATATAAATACAAATTCTGAAGGTGATATCGGCATTATTAGCTGAGTTGTGAACCTTTTGTTTACAAATTTATAATTGAGTATGCGAATGTATTAGCCTTGTGTAAACTAATATAAATACCAATTATGATGTGGATACGGGACTTTTTGTTTACAAATTTACAATTGAGTATGCGAATGTATTAGCCGTGTAAAATCTAATATAAATACAAATTCTGAAGGTGATATCGGCATTATTAGCTGAGTTGTGAACCTTTTGTTTACAAATTTATAATTGAGTATGCGAATGTATTAGCCGTGTAAAATCTAATATAAATACTAATTCTGAAGGTGATATCGGCATTATTAGCTGAGTTGTGAACCTTTTGTTTACAAATTTACAATTGAGTATGCGAATGTATTAGCCGTGTAAAATCTAATATAAATACAAATTCTGAAGGTGATATCGGCATTATTAGCTGAGTTGTGAACCTTTTGTTTACAAATTTATAATTGAGTATGCGAATGTATTAGCCTTGTGTAAACTAATATAAATACCAATTATGATGTGGATACGGGACTTTTTGTTTACAAATTTACAATTGAGTATGCGAATGTATTAGCCGTGTAAAATCTAATATAAATACAAATTCTGAAGGTGATATCGGCATTATTAGCTGAGTTGTGAACCTTTTGTTTACAAATTTATAATTGAGTATGCGAATGTATTAGCCTTGTGTAAACTAATATAAATACCAATTATGATGTGGATACGGGACTTTTTGTTTACAAATTTACAATTGAGTATGCGAATGTGTTAGCCGTGTAAAATCTAATATAAATACAAATTCTGAAGGTGATATCGGCATTATTAGCTGAGTTGTGAACCTTTTGTTTACAAATTTATAATTGAGTATGCGAATGTATTAGCCGTGTAAAATCTAATATAAATACAAATTCTGAAGGTGATATCGGCATTATTAGCTGAGTTGTGAACCTTTTGTTTACAAATTTACAATTGAGTATGCGAATGTATTAGCCGTGTAAAATCTAATATAAATACAAATTCTGAAGGTGATATCGGCATTATTAGCTGAGTTGTGAACCTTTTGTTTACAAATTTATAATTGAGTATGCGAATGTATTAGCCGTGTAAAATCTAATATAAATACAAATTCTGAAGGTTATATCGGCATTATTAGCTGAGTTGTGAACCTTTTGTTTACAAATTTACAATTGAGTATGCGAATGTATTAGCCGTGTAAAATCTAATATAAATACAAATTCTGAAGGTGATATCGGCATTATTAGCTGAGTTGTGAACCTTTTGTTTACAAATTTATAATTGAGTATGCGAATGTATTAGCCTTGTGTAAACTAATATAAATACCAATTATGATGTGGATACGGGACTTTTTGTTTACAAATTTACAATTGAGTATGCGAATGTATTAGCCGTGTAAAATCTAATATAAATACAAATTCTGAAGGTGATATCGGCATTATTAGCTGAGTTGTGAACCTTTTGTTTACAAATTTATAATTGAGTATGCGAATGTATTAGCCTTGTGTAAACTAATATAAATACCAATTATGATGTGGATACGGGACTTTTTGTTTACAAATTTACAATTGAGTATGCAAATGTATTAGCCGTGTAAAATCTAATATAAATACAAATTCTGAAGGTGATATCGGCATTATTAGCTGAGTTGTGAACTTTTTGTTTACAAATTTACAATTGAGTATGCGAATGTATTAGCCGTGTAAAATCTAATATAAATACAAATTCTGAAGGTGATATCGGCATTATTAGCTGAGTTGTGAACCTTTTGTTTACAAATTTATAATTGAGTATGCGAATATATTAGCCTTGTGTAAACTAATATAAATACCAATTATGATGTGGATACGGGACTTTTTGTTTACAAATTTACAATTGAGTATGCAAATGTATTAGCCGTGTAAAATCTAATATAAATACAAATTCTGAAGGTGATATCGGCAATATTAGCTGAGTTGTGAACTTTTTGTTTACAAATTTACAATTGAGTATGCGAATGTATTAGCCGTGTAAAATCTAATATAAATACAAATTCTGAAGGTGATATCGGCATTATTAGCTGAGTTGTGAACCTTTTGTTTACAAATTTATAATTGAGTATGCGAATGTATCATTATTATTATGATGTGGATACGGGACTTTTTGTTTACAAATTTACAATTGAGTATGCGAATGTATTAGCCGTGTAAAATCTAATATACCCTGCAGTACCACATTTCATCAATAGGCCTTTTCATCAAAAATTCATCAACGCGCCGACTGCGACGCCGACAGAACCGACGCTCTGCCGACTGCTACTTGAACCCGAACTCCCTTCGGAGACCCGAACTCCCTTCGAGTCCGATTTGTTGGTGCATGCAAAAAAAAACAAAAACAATTTGCATGGGCTTCGTTTTTTTTTAGTCCGAAACAAAGTAGAAGACGCAATTAAAATAGATTCTCGAAGGTTCGACTCCATATTTTCGGAGCAGCGGTTTTCGGTTTCGTCTTGCTTCTTCTTATTCCCTTTACATTACAAGTTGAAGTGTTCTCCACTGCAGAAGTGTCGTGTGTTAAAAATGTTAAGAAATCAAATAATTCAATAATTACGTTCCGGGCCATATTGGAATATAAAAAAAGGTGAGTAAAAAGATTGTTCTTAATTAAATAGAAGCCTATAAATGTACATATGTATATTATTTTATTTATTATATGTATATAATATATTAATATATTATATTTATATATGTACATATTATGTATGTATTTTCTTTTCAGACTGCAGTAATGGCCAATATATTGGGTAATTTTATTTAATGAAATTATATTTTCCCTTGATTAATTATAATTTTTTCTGTAGATGCAATTTCCCAAGTGACTAAAACTGAGCCTCCAGAGAAGATACTGCGCAATAAATTTGGTCTTCATGAATAGAAAGCGGAACACCAAGGATCAAAAAAACCTTAAGGCCTTTTAATATATGGATGTTTAATCTTAATTTTTTATATTTGTGTTTTAGTTTTGGTATAGAATTAGTAAGAATAAATCATATTAATAAAAATTTAAGAGTTTTATTTTTATATATGAAAAAAAAAATCATCAACAATTCATCGATGAATTGATGATGAATTGTTGATTAAAGGCTGATGAAATGTTGATGAATTGTTGATGATTCATCAACAATTCATCAACAATTCATCGATGAATCATCAACAATTAATCAACATTTCATCAGTCTTTCATCAGTAATTCATCAACAATTCATCGATGAAATGATGATTAATTGTTGATGAATTGTTGTTGATGAATGCCTATGACATGCCCATGTTAAATTCATCAGTAATTTGCATGGACATTCATCGATGAATCATCAACAACACCCCTTCGGCTATTGATGAAACGTTGATGAATTGTTGATGAATGGTACTGCAGGATAAATACAAATTCTGAAGGTGATATCGGTATTATTAGCTGAGTTGTGAAATTTTTGTTTACAAATTTACAATTGAGTATGCAAATGTATTAGCCGTGTAAAATCTAATATAAATTATGAAGGTGATATCGGCATTGTTAGCTGAGTTGTGAACTTTTTGTTTACAAATTTACAATTGCGTATGCGAATGTATTAGCCTTGTGTAAACTAATATAAATACCAATTATGATGTAGATACGGGTCTTTTTGTTTACAAATTTACAATTGAGTATGCAAATGTATTAGCCGTGTAAAAACTAATATAAATACAAATTATGAATTATTATCTGAGTTGTTAACTTTTTGTTTACAAATTTACAATTGAGTATACAAATGTATTAGCCGTGTGAAAACTAATATAAATACAATTATGAAGTGGATATATGCATTATTATCTGAGTTGTGAACTTTTTGTTTACAAATTTACAATTGAGTATGCAAATGTATTAGCCGTGTGAAAACTAATATAAATACAATTATGAAGTGGATATATGCATTATTATCTGAGTTGTGAACTTTTTGTTTACAAATTTACAATTGAGTATGCGAATGTATTAGCCGTGTAAAATCTAATATAAATACAAATTCTGAAGGTGATATCGGCATTATTAGCTGAGTTGTGAACCTTTTGCTTACAAATTTATAATTGTGTATGCGAATGTATTAGCCTTGTGTAAACTAATATAAATACCAATTATGATGTGGATAGGGGACTTTTTGTTTACAAATTTACAATTGAGTATGCAAATGTATTAGCCGTGTAAAATCTAATATAAATACAAATTCAGAAGGTGATATCGGCATTATTAGCTGAGTTGTGAACTTTTTGTTTACAAATTTACAATTGAGTATGCAAATGTATTAGCCGTGTAAAATGTAATATAAATACAAATTATGAAGGTGATATTGGCATTATTAACTGAGTTGTGAACTTTTTGTTTACAAATTTACAATTGAGTATGCAAATGTATTAGCCGTGTAAAATCTAATATAAATACAAATTCTAAAGGTGAAATTTACAATTGAGTATGCAAATGTATTAGCCGTGTAAAATCTAATATAAATACAAATTATGAAGGTGATATCGGCATTATTAACTGAGTTGTGAACTTTTTGTTTACAAATTTACAATTGAGTATGCAAATGTATTAGCCGTGTAAAATCTAATATAAATACAAATTCTGAAGGTGATATCGGCATTATTAGCTGAGTTGTGAACTTTTTGTTTACAAATTTACAATTGAGTATGCAAATGTATTAGCCGTGTAAAATATAATATAAATAGAAATTCTGAAGGTAATATCGGCATTATTAGCTGAGTTGTGAACTTTTTGTTTACAAATTTATAATTGAGTATGCGAATGTATTAGCCTTGTGTAAACTAATATAAATACGAATTATGATGTGGATACGGGACTTTTTGTTTACAAACTTACAATTGAGTATGCAAATGTATTAGCCGTGTAAAATCTAATATAAATACAAATTATGAAGGTGATATCGGCATTATTAGCTGAGTTGTGAACTTTTTGTTTACAAATTTACAATTGAGTATGCAAATGTATTAGCCTTGTGTAAAGTAATATAAATACCAATTATGATGTGGATACGGGCATTATTACCTGAGTTGTGAACTTTTTGTTTACAAATGTACAATTGAGTATGCAAATGTATTAGCCGTGTAAAATCTAATATAAATACAAATTCTGAAGTGGATATATGCATTATTATCTGAGTTGTGAACTTTTTTTTTACAAATTTACAATTGAGTATGCAAATGTATTAGCCTTGTGTAAACTAATATAAATACAAATTATGATGTGGATACGGGCATTATTACCTGAGTTGTGAACTTTTTTGTTTACAAATTTACAATTGAGTATGCAAATGTATTAGCCGTGTAAAATCTAATATAAATACAAATTCTGAAGGTAATATCGGCATTATTAGCTGAGTTTTGAACTTTTTGTTTACAAATTTACAATTGAGTATGCAAATGTATTAGCCGTGTAAAATCTAATATAAATTATGAAGGTGATAACGGCATTGTTAGCTGAGTTGTGAACTTTTTGTTTACAAATTTACAATTCAGTATGCAAATGTATTAGCCGTGTAGAATCTAATATAAATACAAATTCTGAAGGTGATATCGGCATTATTAGCTGAGTTGTGAACTTTTTGTTTACAAATTTATAATTGAGTATGCGAATGTATTAGCCTTGTGTAAACTAATATAAATACAAATTATGATGTGGATACGGGACTTTTTGTTTACAAATTTACAATTGAGTATGCAAATGTATTAGCCGTGTAAAATCTAATATAAATACAAATTATGAAGGTGATATCGGCATTATTAGCTGAGTTGTGAACTTTTTGTTTACAAATTTACAATTGAGTATGCAAATGTATTAGCCGTGTAAAATCTAATATAAATTATGAAGGTGATATCGGCATTGTTAGCTGAGTTGTGAACTTTTTGTTTACAAATTTACAATTGCGTATGCGAATGTATTAGCCTTGTGTAAACTAATATAAATACCAATTATGATGTAGATACGGGTCTTTTTGTTTACAAATTTACAATTGAGTATGCAAATGTATTAGCCGTGTAAAAACTAATATAAATACAAATTATGAATTATTATCTGAGTTGTTAACTTTTTGTTTACAAATTTACAATTGAGTATACAAATGTATTAGCCGTGTGAAAACTAATATAAATACAATTATGAAGTGGATATATGCATTATTATCTGAGTTGTGAACTTTTTGTTTACAAATTTACAATTGAGTATGCAAATGTATTAGCCGTGTGAAAACTAATATAAATACAATTATGAAGTGGATATATGCATTATTATCTGAGTTGTGAACTTTTTGTTTACAAATTTACAATTGAGTATGCGAATGTATTAGCCGTGTAAAATCTAATATAAATACAAATTCTGAAGGTGATATCGGCATTATTAGCTGAGTTGTGAACCTTTTGCTTACAAATTTATAATTGTGTATGCGAATGTATTAGCCTTGTGTAAACTAATATAAATACCAATTATGATGTGGATAGGGGACTTTTTGTTTACAAATTTACAATTGAGTATGCAAATGTATTAGCCGTGTAAAATCTAATATAAATACAAATTCTGAAGGTGATATCGGCATTATTAGCTGAGTTGTGAACTTTTTGTTTACAAATTTACAATTGAGTATGCAAATGTATTAGCCGTGTAAAATCTAATATAAATACAAATTATGAAGGTGATATCGGCATTATTAACTGAGTTGTGAACTTTTTGTTTACAAATTTACAATTGAGTATGCAAATGTATTAGCCGTGTAAAATCTAATATAAATACAAATTCTGAAGGTGAAATTTACAATTGAGTATGCAAATGTATTAGCCGTGTAAAATCTAATATAAATACAAATTATGAAGGTGATATCGGCATTATTAGCTGAGTTGTGAACTTTTTGTTTACAAATTTATAATTGAGTATGCGAATGTATTAGCCTTGTGTAAACTAATATAAATACAAATTATGATGTGGATACGGGACTTTTTGTTTACAAATTTACAATTGAGTATGCAAATGTATTAGCCGTGTAAAATCTAATATAAATACAAATTATGAAGGTGATATCGGCATTGTTAGCTGAGTTGTGAACTTTTTGTTTACAAATTTACAATTGCGTATGCGAATGTATTAGCCTTGTGTAAACTAATATAAATACCAATTATGATGTAGATACGGGTCTTTTTGTTTACAAATTTACAATTGAGTATGCAAATGTATTAGCCGTGTAAAAACTAATATAAATACAAATTATGAATTATTATCTGAGTTGTTAACTTTTTGTTTACAAATTTACAATTGAGTATACAAATGTATTAGCCGTGTGAAAACTAATATAAATACAATTATGAAGTGGATATATGCATTATTATCTGAGTTGTGAACTTTTTGTTTACAAATTTACAATTGAGTATGCAAATGTATTAGCCGTGTGAAAACTAATATAAATACAATTATGAAGTGGATATATGCATTATTATCTGAGTTGTGAACTTTTTGTTTACAAATTTACAATTGAGTATGCGAATGTATTAGCCGTGTAAAATCTAATATAAATACAAATTCTGAAGGTGATATCGGCATTATTAGCTGAGTTGTGAACCTTTTGCTTACCAATTTATAATTGTGTATGCGAATGTATTAGCCTTGTGTAAACTAATATAAATACCAATTATGATGTGGATAGGGGACTTTTTGTTTACAAATTTACAATTGAGTATGCAAATGTATTAGCCGTGTAAAATCTAATATAAATACAAATTCTGAAGGTGATATCGGCATTATTAGCTGAGTTGTGAACTTTTTGTTTACAAATTTACAATTGAGTATGCAAATGTATTAGCCGTGTAAAATGTAATATAAATACAAATTATGAAGGTGATATCGGCATTATTAACTGAGTTGTGAACTTTTTGTTTACAAATTTACAATTGAGTATGCAAATGTATTAGCCGTGTAAAATCTAATATAAATACAAATTCTGAAGGTGAAATTTACAATTGAGTATGCAAATGTATTAGCCGTGTAAAATATAATATAAATACAAATTATGAAGGTGATATCGGCATTATTAACTGAGTTGTGAACTTTTTGTTTACAAATTTACAATTGAGTATGCAAATGTATTAGCCGTGTAAAATCTAATATAAATACAAATTCTGAAGGTGATATCGGCATTATTAGCTGAGTTGTGAACTTTTTGTTTACAAATTTACAATTGAGTATGCAAATGTATTAGCCGTGTAAAATATAATATAAATAGAAATTCTGAAGGTAATATCGGCATTATTAGCTGAGTTGTGAACTTTTTGTTTACAAATTTATAATTGAGTATGCGAATGTATTAGCCTTGTGTAAACTAATATAAATACGAATTATGATGTGGATACGGGACTTTTTGTTTACAAACTTACAATTGAGTATGCAAATGTATTAGCCGTGTAAAATCTAATATAAATACAAATTATGAAGGTGATATCGGCATTATTAGCTGAGTTGTGAACTTTTTGTTTACAAATTTACAATTGAGTATGCAAATGTATTAGCCTTGTGTAAAGTAATATAAATACCAATTATGATGTGGATACGGGCATTATTACCTGAGTTGTGAACTTTTTGTTTACAAATTTACAATTGAGTATGCAAATGTATTAGCCGTGTAAAATCTAATATAAATACAAATTCTGAAGTGGATATATGCATTATTATCTGAGTTGTGAACTTTTTGTTTACAAATTTACAATTGAGTATGCAAATGTATTAGCCTTGTGTAAACTAATATAAATACAAATTATGATGTGGATACGGGCATTATTACCTGAGTTGTAAACTTTTTTGTTTACAAATTTACAATTGAGTATGCAAATGTATTAGCCGTGTAAAATCTAATATAAATACAAATTCTGAAGGTAATATCGGCATTATTAGCTGAGTTGTGAACTTTTTGTTTACAAATTTACAATTGAGTATGCAAATGTATTAGCCGTGTAAAATCTAATATAAATTATGAAGGTGATAACGGCATTGTTAGCTGAGTTGTGAACTTTTTGTTTACAAATTTACAATTCAGTATGCAAATGTATTAGCCGTGTAAAATCTAATATAAATACAAATTCTGAAGGTGATATCGGCATTATTAGCTGAGTTGTGAACTTTTTGTTTACAAATTTATAATTGAGTGTGCGAATGTATTAGCCTTGTGTAAACTAATATAAATACAAATTATGATGTGGATACGGGACTTTTTGTTTACAAATTTACAATTGAGTATGCAAATGTATTAGCCGTGTAAAATCTAATATAAATACAAATTATGAAGGTGATATCGGCATTATTAGCTGAGTTGTGAACTTTTTGTTTACAAATTTACAATTGAGTATGCAAATGTATTAGCCGTGTAAAATCTAATATAAATACAAATTCTGAAGGTGATATCGGTATTATTAGCTGAGTTGTGAACTTTTTGTTTACAAATTTACAATTGAGTAAGCAAATGTATTAGCCGTGTAAAATCTAATATAAATTATGAAGGTGATATCGGCATTGTTAGCTGAGTTGTGAACTTTTTGTTTACAAATTTACAATTGCGTATGCAAATGTATTAGCCTTGTGTAAACTAATATAAATACAAATTATGAAGTGGATATATGCATTATTATCTGAGCTGTGAACTTTTTGTTTACAAATTTACAATTGAGTATACAAATGTATTAGCCTTGTGTAAACTAATATACATACAAATTATGATGTGGATACGGGCATTATTACCTGAGTTGTGAACTTTTTGTTTACAAATTTACAATTGAGTATGCAAATGTATTAGCCGTGTAAAATCTAATATAAATACAAATTCTGAAGGTAATATAGGCATTATTAGGTGAGTTGTGAACTTTTTGTTTACAAATTTATAATTGAGTATGCGAATGTATTAGCCTTGTGTAAACTAATATAAATACAAATTATGATGTGGATACGGGACTTTTTGTTTACAAATTTACAATTGAGTATGCAAATGTATTAGCCGTGTAAAATCTAATATAAATACAAATTCTGAAGTGGATATATGCATTATTATCTGAGTTGTGAACTTTTTGTTTACAAATTTATAATTGAGTATGCGAATGTATTAGCCTTGTGTAAACTAATATAAATACAAATTATGATGTGGATACGGGACTTTTTGTTTACAAATTTACAATTGAGTATGCAAATGTATTAGCCGTGTAAAATCTAATATAAATACAAATTATGAAGGTGATATCGGCATTATTAGCTGAGTTGTGAACTTTTTGTTTACAAATTTACAATTGAGCATGCAAATGTATTAGCCGTGTAAAATCTAATATAAATACAAATTCTGAAGGTGATATCGGTATTGTTAGCTGTGTTGTGAATTTTTTGTTTACAAATTTAGAATTTAGTATGCAAATGTATTAGCCTTGTTAAATCTAATATAAATACAAATTCTGAAGATGATATCGGTATTATTAGCTGAGTTGTGAACTTTTTGTTTACAAATTTACAATTGAGTATGCAAATGTAGTAGCCTTGTGTAAACTAATATAAATACCAATTATGATGTGGATACGGGCATTATTACCTGAGTTGTGAACTTTTTGTTTACAAATTTACAATTGAGTATGCAAATGTATTAGCCGTGTAAAATCTAATATAAATTATGAAGGTGATATCGGCATTGTTAGCTGAGTTGTGAACTTTTTGTTTACAAATTTACAATTGAGTATGCAAATGTATTAGCCTTGTGTAAACTAATATACATGCAAATTATGATGTGGATACGGGCATTATTACCTGAGTTGTAAACTTTTTGTTTACAAATTTACAATTGAGTATGCAAATGTATTAGCCGAGTAAAATCTAATATAAATTATGAAGGTGATATGCAAATGTATTAGCCGTGTAAAATCTAATATAAATACAAATTATGAAGGTGATATCGGCATTATTAGCTGAGTTGTGAACTTTTTGTTTACAAATTTACAATTGAGTATGCAAATGTATTAGCCGTGTAAAATCTAATATAAATACAAATTCTGAAGGTGATATCGGTATTGTTAGCTGTGTTGTGAATTTTTTGTTTACAAATTTAGAATTGAGTATGCAAATGTATTAGCCTTGTTAAATCTAATATAAATACAAATTCTGAAGATGATATCGGTATTATTAGCTGAGTTGTGAACTTTTTGTTTACAAATTTACAATTGAGTATGCAAATGTAGTAGCCTTGTGTGAACTAATATAAATACCATTTATGATGTGGATACGGGCATTATTACCTGAGTTGTGAACTTTTTGTTTACAAATTTACAATTGAGTATGCAAATGTATTAGCCGTGTAAAATCTAATATAAATTATGAAGGTGATATCGGCATTGTTAGCTGAGTTGTGAACTTTTTGTTTACAAATTTACAATTGAGTATGCAAATGTATTAGCCTTGTGTAAACTAATATACATGCAAATTATGATGTGGATATGGGCATTATTACCTGAGTTGTAAACTTTTTGTTTACAAATTTACAATTGAGTATGCAAATGTATTAGCCGTGTAAAATCTAATATAAATTATGAAGGTGATATCGGTATTATTAGCTGAGTTGTGAACTTTTTGTTTACAAATTTACAATTGAGTATGCGAATGTATTAGCCTTGTGTAAACTAATATAAATACAAATTATGATGTGGATACGGGACTTTTTGTTTACAAATTTACAATTGAGTATGCAAATGTATTAGCCGTGTAAAATCTAATATAAATACAAATTATGAAGGTGATATCGGCATTATTAGCTGAGTTGTGAACTTTTTGTTTACAAATTTACAATTGAGTATGCAAATGTATTATCCGTGTAAAATCTAGTATAAATACAAATTATGAAGGTGATATCGGCATTATTAGCTGAGTTGTGAACTTTTTGTTTACAAATTTACAATTGAGTATGCAAATGTATTATCCGTGTAAAATCTAGTATAAATACAAATTCTGAAGGTAATATCGGCATTATTAGCTGAGTTGTGAACTTTTTGTTTACAAATTTATAATTGAGTATGCGAATGTATTAGCCTTGTGTAAACTAATATAAATACAAATTATGATGTGGATACGGGACTTTTTGTTTACAAATTTTCAATTGAGTATGCAAATGTATTAGCCTTGTGAAAACTAATATAAATACAAATTACGATGTGGATACGGGCATTATTACCTGAGTTGTGAACTTTCTGTTTACAAATTTACAATTGAGTATGCAAATGTATTATCCGTGTAAAATCTAGTATAAATACAAATTATGAAGGTGATATCGGCATTATTAGCTGAGTTGTGAACTTTTTGTTTACAAATTTACAATTGAGTATGCAAATGTATTAGCCGTGTAAAATCTAATATAAATACAAATTCTGAAGGTGATATCGGTATTATTAGCTGAGTTGGGAACTTTTTGTTTACAAATTTTTAATTGAGTATGCAAATGTATTAGACTTGTGAAAACTAATATGAATACAAATTATGATGTGGATACGGGCATTATTACCCGAGTTGTGAACTTTTTGTTTACAAATTTACAATTGAGTATGCAAATGTATTATCCGTGTAAAATCTAGTATAAATACAAATTATGAAGGTGATATCGGCATTATTAGCTGAGTTGTGAACTTTTTGTTTACAAATTTACAATTGAGTATGCAAATGTATTAGCCGTGTAAAATCTAATATAAATACAAATTCTGAAGGTAATATCGGCATTATTAGCTGAGTTGTGAACTTTTTGTTTACAAATTTACAATTGAGTATGCAAATGTATTAGCCTTGTTAAATCTAATATAAATACAAATTCTGAAGGTGATATCGGTATTATTAGCTGATTTGTGAACTTTTTGTTTACAAATTTACAATTGAGTATGCAAATGTAGTAGCCTTGTGTAAACTAATATAAATACCAATTATGATGTGGATACGGGCATTATTACCTGAGTTGTGAACTTTTTGTTTACAAATTTACAATTGAGTATGCAAATGTATTAGCCGTGTAAAATCTAATATAAATTATGAAGGTGATATCGGAATTGTTAGCTGAGTTGTGAACTTTTTGTTTACAAATTTACAATTGAGTATGCAAATGTATTAGCCTTGTGTAAACTAATATAAATACAAATTATGATGTGGATACGGGCATTATTACCTGAGTTGTGAACTTTTTGTTTACAAATTTACAATTGAGTATGCAAATGTATTAGCCGTGTAAAAACTAATATAAATACAAATTATGAAGTGGATATATGCATTATTATCTGAGCTGTGAACTTTTTGTTTACAAATTTACAATTGAGTATACAAATGTATTAGCCTTGTGTAAACTAATATACATACAAATTATGATGAAGGAGACGTTTCCGACCCCATAAAGTATATATATTCTTGATCAGCATCAACAGCCGAGTCGATCTAGCCATGTCCGTCTGTCCGTCTGTCCGTCCGTCTGTCCGTCTGTCCGTCCGTCTGTCCGTTTCTACGCAAACTAGTCCCTCAGTTTTAAAGCTATCTGAATGAAACTTTGCATATAGTCTTCTATATACTCTCACTGCTATATATGTCGGAACGGGCCGGATCGGACGACTATATCATATAGCTGCCATACAAATGTTCGATAAATTTTCAGAAAAAAAAATTATAACTTGGGTGTTTTTCAATATTTTTGCATCATTTTTGAGATATAGCCATTTTGTATTATTCCAGAATTTTGGTAAAAATTTTATGAAAATCGGACCACTATATCTTATAGCTGCCATAGGAACGATCAGGAAATGGGACAAAAATTATAACTTCGTTGTTTTTCAACGTATTTTCATCTACTTTGAGATATAATCTTTTTATTATTATTTTAGAATTTTGGTAAAAATTTTATGAAAATCGGACGACTATATCTTATAGCTGCTATAGGAACGATAGGGAAAGTAATAGAAAAAATTATAACTTCGTTGTTTTTCAACGTATTTTCATCTACTCTGAGATATGAGCTTTACTTATTATTATAGAATTTTGGTATAAATTTCATAAAAATCGGACAACTATATCTTATAGCTGCCATAGAAGCGATCCGTAGATGTAGAGAAAATGTAAGGCTGGGAATGTAAAACTGTAACTGTCAAACTGTAAACATAATAAATATAGAAAAAATGTTATGAAACTCTGTTTAGTGTCTGTTTTCGGCATTATAATTTATAATATAAATATCAAAACCAATCTGCAAGGGTATACAAACTTCGCCATGCCGAAGTTAGCTTCCTTTATTACCTGAGTTGTGAACTTTTTGTTTACAAATTTACAATTGAGTATGCAAATGTATTAGCCTTGTTAAATCTAATATAAATACAAATTCTGAAGGTGATATCGGTATTATTAGCTGATTTGTGAACTTTTGTTTACAAATTTACAATTGAGTATGCAAATGTATTAGCCTTGTGTAAACTAATATAAATACCAATTATGATGTGGATACGGGCATTATTACCTGAGTTGTGAACTTTTTGTTTAGAAATTTACAATTGAGTATACAAATGTATTAGCCGTGTAAAATCTAATATAAATTATGAAGGTGATATCGGCATTGTTAGCTGAGTTGTGAACTTTTTGTTTACAAATTTACAATTGAGTATGCAAATGTATTAGCCTTGTGTAAACTAATATACATGCAAATTATGATGTGGATACGGGCATTATTACCTGAGTTGCAAACTTTTTGTTTACAAATTTACAATTGAGTATGCAAATGTATTAGCCGTGTAAAATCTAATATAAATTATGATGGTGATATCGGTATTATTAGCTGAGTTGTGAACTTTTTGTTTACAAATTTACAATTGAGTATGCGAATGTATTAGCCTTGTGTAAACTAATATAAATACAAATTATGATGTGGATACGGGACTTTTTGTTTACAAATTTACAATTGAGTATGCAAATGTATTAGCCGTGTAAAATCTAATATAAATACAAATTATGAAGGTGATATCGGCATTATTAGCTGAGTTGTGAACTTTTTGTTTACAAATTTTCAATTGAGTATGCAAATGTATTAGCCTTGTGAAAACTAATATAAATACAAATTATGATGTGGATATCGGCATTATTAGCTGAGTTGTGAACTTTTTGTTTACAAATTCACAATTAAGTATGCAAATGTATTAGCCGTGTAAAAACTAATATAAATACAAATTATGAAGGTGATATCGGCATTATTAACTGAGTTGTGAACTTTTTGTTTACAAATTTATAATTGAGTATGCGAATGTATTATCCGTGTAAACTAATATAAATACCAATTATGATGTGGATACGGGACTTTTTGTTTACAAATTTACAATTGAGTATGCAAATGTATTAGCCGTGTAAAATCTAATATAAATACAAATTATGAAGGTGATATCGGCATTATTAGCTGAGTTGTGAACTTTTTGTTTACAAATTTACAATTGAGTATGCAAATGTATTAGCCGTGTAAAATCTAATATAAATACAAATTCTGAAGGTGATATCGGTATTATTAGCTGAGTTGTGAACTTTTTGTTTACAAATTTACAATTGAGTATGCAAATGTATTAGCCGTGTAAAATCTAATATAAATTATGAAGGTGATATCGGCATTGTTAGCTGAGTTGTGAACTTTTTGTTTACAAATTTACAATTGCGTATGCAAATGTAGTAGCCTTGTGTAAACTAATATAAATACCAATTATGATGTGGATACGGGCATTATTACCTGAGTTGTGAACTTTTTGTTTACAAATTTACAATTGAGTATGCAAATGTATTAGCCGTGTAAAATCTAATATAAATTATGAAGGTGATATCGGCATTGTTAGCTGAGTTGTGAACTTTTTGTTTACAAATTTACAATTGAGTATGCGAATGTATTAGCCTTGTGTAAACTAATATAAATACAAATTATGATGTGGATACGGGACTTTTTGTTTACAAATTTACAATTGAGTATGCAAATGTATTAGCCGTGTAAAATCTAATATAAATACAAATTATGAAGGTGATATCGGCATTATTAGCTGAGTTGTGAACTTTTTGTTTACAAATTTACAATTGAGTATGCAAATGTATTAGCCTTGTTAAATCTAATATAAATACAAATTCTGAAGGTGATATCGGTATTATTAGCTGATTTGTGAACTTTTTGTTTACAAATTTACAATTGAGTATGCAAATGTAGTAGCCTTGTGTAAACTAATATAAATACCAATTATGATGTGGATACGGGCATTATTACCTGAGTTGTGAACTTTTTGTTTACAAATTTACAATTGAGTATGCAAATGTATTAGCCGTGTAAAATCTAATATAAATTATGAAGGTGATATCGGCATTGTTAGCTGAGTTGTGAACTTTTTGTTTACAAATTTACAATTGAGGATGCAAATGTATTAGCCTTGTGTAAACTAATATACATGCAAATTATGATGTGGATACGGGCATTATTACCTGAGTTGCAAACTTTTTGTTTACAAATTTACAATTGAGTATGCAAATGTATTAGCCGTGTAAAATCTAATATAAATTATGATGGTGATATCGGTATTATTAGCTGAGTTGTGAACTTTTTGTTTACAAATTTACAATTGAGTATGCGAATGTATTAGCCTTGTGTAAACTAATATAAATACAAATTATGATGTGGATACGGGACTTTTTGTTTACAAATTTACAATTGAGTATGCAAATGTATTAGCCGTGTAAAATCTAATATAAATACAAATTATGAAGGTGATATCGGCATTATTAGCTGAGTTGTGAACTTTTTGTTTACAAATTTACAATTGAGTATGCAAATGTATTATCCGTGTAAAATCTAGTATAAATACAAATTATGAAGGTGATATCGGCATTATTAGCTGAGTTGTGAACTTTTTGTTTACAAATTTACAATTGAGTATGCAAATGTATTAGCCGTGTAAAATCTAATATAAATACAAATTCTGAAGGTAATATCGGCATTATTAGCTGAGTTGTGAACTTTTTGTTTACAAATTTATAATTGAGTATGCGAATGTATTAGCCTTGTGTAAACTAATATAAATACAAATTATGATGTGGATACGGGACTTTTTGTTTACAAATTTACAATTGAGTATGCAAATGTATTAGCCGTGTAAAATCTAATATAAATACAAATTATGAAGGTGATATCGGCATTATTAGCTGAGTTGTGAACTTTTTGTTTACAAATTTACAATTGAGTATGCAAATGTATTAGCCGTGTAAAATCTAATATAAATACAAATTCTGAAGGTGATATCGGTATTATTAGCTGAGTTGTGAACTTTTTGTTTACAAATTTACAATTGAGTATGCAAATGTATTAGCCGTGTAAAATCTAATATAAATTATGAAGGTGATATCGGCATTGTTAGCTGAGTTGTGAACTTTTTGTTTACAAATTTACAATTGCGTATGCAAATGTATTAGCCTTGTGTAAACTAATATAAATACAATTATGAAGTGGATATATGCATTATTATCTGAGCTGTGAACTTTTTGTTTACAAATTTACAATTGAGTATACAAATGTATTAGCCTTGTGTAAACTAATATACATACAAATTATGATGTGGATACGGGCATTATTACCTGAGTTGTGAACTTTTTGTTTACAAATTTACAATTGAGTATGCAAATGTATTAGCCGTGTAAAAACTAATATAAATACAATTATGAAGTGGATATATGCATTATTATCTAGCTGTGAACTTTTTGTTACAAATTTACAATTGAGTATACAAATGTATTACCCTTGTTAAACTAATATACATACAAATTATGATGTGGATACGGGCATTATTACCTGAGTTGTGAACTTTTTGTTTACAAATTTACAATTGAGTATGCAAATGTATTAGCCTTGTTAAATCTAATATAAATACAAATTCTGAAGGTGATATCGGTATTATTAGCTGATTTGTGAACTTTTTGTTTACAAATTTACAATTGAGTATGCAAATGTATTAGCCTTGTGTAAACTAATATACATACAAATTATGATGTGGATACGGGCATTATTACCTGAGTTGTGAACTTTTTGTTTACAAATTTACAATTGAGTATGCAAATGTATTAGCCGTGTAAAAACTAATATATATACAAATTATGAAGTGGATATATGCATTATTATCTAGCTGTGAACTTTTTGTTACAAATTTACAATTGAGTATACAAATGTATTACCCTTGTTAAACTAATATACATACAAATTATGATGTGGATACGGGCATTATTACCTGAGTTGTGAACTTTTTGTTTACAAATTTACAATTGAGTATGCAAATGTATTAGCCTTGTTAAATCTAATATAAATACAAATTCTGAAGGTGATATCGGCATTGTTAGCTGAGTTGTGAACTTTTTGTTTACAAATTTACAATTGAGTATGCAAATGTATTAGCCTTGTGTAAACTAATATACATGCAAATTATGATGTGGATACGGGCATTATTACCTGAGTTGTAAACTTTTTGTTTACAAATTTACAATTGAGTATGCAAATGTATTAGCCGTGTAAAATCTAATATAAATTATGAAGGTGATATCGGTATTATTAGCTGAGTTGTGAACTTTTTGTTTATAAATTTACAATTGAGTATGCGAATGTATTAGCCTTGTGTAAACTAATATAAATACAAATTATGATGTGGATACGGGACTTTTTGTTTACAAATTTACAATTGAGTATGCAAATGTATTAGCCGTGTAAAATCTAATATAAATACAAATTATGAAGGTGATATCGACATTATTAGCTGAGTTGTGAACTTTTTGTTTACAAATTTACAATTGAGTATGCAAATGTATTATCCGTGTAAAATCTAGTATAAATACAAATTATGAAGGTGATATCGGCATTATTAGCTGAGTTGTGAACTTTTTGTTTACAAATTTACAATTGAGTATGCAAATGTATTAGCCGTGTAAAATCTAATATAAATACAAATTCTGAAGGTAATATCGGCATTATTAGCTGAGTTGTGAACTTTTTGTTTACAAATTTATAATTGAGTATGCGAATGTATTAGCCTTGTGTAAACTAATATAAATACAAATTATGATGTGGATACGGGACTTTTTGTTTACAAATTTACAATTGAGTATGCAAATGTATTAGCCGTGTAAAATCTAATATAAATACAAATTCTAAAGGTGATATCGGTATTATTACCTGAGTTGTGAACTTTTTGTTTACAAATTTTCAATTGAGTATGCAAATGTATTAGCCTTGTGAAAACTAATATAAATACAAATTACGATGTGGATACGGGCATTATTACCTGAGTTGTGAACTTTCTGTTTACAAATTTACAATTGAGTATGCAAATGTATTAGCCGTGTAAAATCTAATATAAATACAAATTCTGAAGGTGATATCGGTATTATTAGCTGAGTTGGGAACTTTTTGTTTACAAATTTTCAATTGAGTATGCAAATGTATTAGACTTGTGAAAACTAATATGAATACAAATTATGATGTGGATACGGGCATTATTACCTGAGTTGTGAACTTTTTGTTTACAAATTTACAATTGAGTATGCAAATATATTATCCGTGTAAAATCTAGTATAAATACAAATTATGAAGGTGATATCGGCATTATTAGCTGAGTTGTGAACTTTTTGTTTACAAATTTACAATTGAGTATGCAAATGTATTAGCCGTGTAAAATCTAATATAAATACAAATTCTGAAGGTAATATCGGCATTATTAGCTGAGTTGTGAACTTTTTGTTTACAAATTTATAATTGCGTATGCGAATGTATTAGCCTTGTGTAAACTAATATAAATACAAATTATGATGTGGATACGGGACTTTTTGTTTACAAATTTACAATTGAGTATGCAAATGTATTAGCCGTGTAAAATCTAATATAAATACAAATTATGAAGGTGATATCGGCATTATTAGCTGAGTTGTGAACTTTTTGTTTACAAATTTACAATTGAGTATGCAAATGTATTAGCCGTGTAAAATCTAATATAAATACAAATTCTGAAGGTGATATCGGCATTATTAGCTGAGTTGTGAACTTTTTGTTTACAAATTTACAATTGAGTATGCAAATGTATTAGCCGTGTAAAATCTAATATAAATTATGAAGGTGATATCGGCATTGTTAGCTGAGTTGTGAACTTTTTGTTTACAAATTTACAATTGCGTATGCAAATGTATTAGCCTTGTGTAAACTAATATAAATACAATTATGAAGTGGATATATGCATTATTATCTGAGCTGTGAACTTTTTGTTTACAAATTTACAATTGAGTATACAAATGTATTAGCCTTGTGTAAACTAATATACATACAAATTATGATGTGGATACGGGCATTATTACCTGAGTTGTGAACTTTTTGTTTACAAATTTACAATTGAGTATGCAAATGTATTAGCCGTGTAAAAACTAATATAAATACAATTATGAAGTGGATATATGCATTATTATCTAGCTGTGAACTTTTTGTTACAAATTTACAATTGAGTATACAAATGTATTACCCTTGTTAAACTAATATACATACAAATTATGATGTGGATACGGGCATTATTACCTGAGTTGTGAACTTTTTGTTTACAAATTTACAATTGAGTATGCAAATGTATTAGCCTTGTTAAATCTAATATAAATACAAATTCTGAAGGTGATATCGGTATTATTAGCTGATTTGTGAACTTTTTGTTTACAAATTTTCAATTGAGTATGCAAATGTATTAGCCTTGTGTAAACTAATATAAATACAAATTATGATGTGGATACGGGCATTATTACCTGAGTTGTGAACTTTTTGTTTACAAATTTACAATTGAGTATGCAAATGTATTAGCCGTGTAAAAAATAATATAAATACAAATTATGAAGTGGATATATGCATTATTATCTGAGCTGTGAACTTTTTGTTTACAAATTTACGATTGAGTATACAAATGTATTAGCCTTGTGTAAACTAATATACATGCAAATTATGATGTGGATACGGGCATTATTACCTGAGTTGTAAACTTTTTGTTTACAAATTTACAATTGAGTATGCAAATGTATTAGCCGTGTAAAATCTAATATAAATTATGAAAGTGATATCGGTATTATTAGCTGAGTTGTGAACTTTTTGTTTACAAATTTACAATTGAGTATGCGAATGTATTAGCCTTGTGTAAACTAATATAAATACAAATTATGATGTGGATACGGGACTTTTTGTTTACAAATTTACAATTGAGTATGCAAATGTATTAGCCGTGTAAAATCTAATATAAATTATGAAAGTGATATCGGTATTATTAGCTGAGTTGTGAACTTTTTGTTTACAAATTTACAATTGAGTATGCGAATGTATTAGCCTTGTGTAAACTAATATAAATACAAATTATGATGTGGATACGGGACTTTTTGTTTACAAATTTACAATTGAGTATGCAAATGTATTAGCCGTGTAAAATCTAATATAAATACAAATTATGAAGGTGATATCGGCATTATTAGCTGAGTTGTGAACTTTTTGTTTACAAATTTACAATTGAGTATGCAAATGTATTAGCCGTGTAAAATCTAATATAAATACAAATTCTGAAGGTGATATCGGTATTATTAGCTGAGTTGTGAACTTTTTGTTTACAAATTTTCAATTGAGTATGCAAATGTATTAGCCTTGTGAAAACTAATATAAATACAAATTATGATGTGGATATCGGCATTATTAGCTGAGTTGTGAACTTTTTGTTTACAAATTCACAATTAAGTATGCAAATGTATTAGCCGTGTAAAAACTAATATAAATACAAATTATGAAGGTGATATCGGCATTATTATCTGAGTTGTGAACTTTTTGTTTACAAATTTATAATTGAGTATGCGAATGTATTAGCCTTGTGTAAACTAATATAAATACCAATTATGATGTGGATACGGGACTTTTTGTTTACAAATTTACAATTGAGTATGCGAATGTATTAGCCGTGTAAAATCTAATATAAATACAAATTCTGAAGGTGATATTGGCATTATTAGCTGAGTTGTGAACCTTTTGTTTACAAATTTATAATTGAGTATGCGAATGTATTAGCCTTGTGTAAACTAAAATATATACCAATTATGATGTGGATACGGGACTTTTTGTTTACAAATTTACAATTGAGTATGCAAATGTATTAGCCGTCTAAAATCTAATATAAATACAAATTCTGAAGGTGATATCGGCATTATTAGCTGAGTTGTGAACTTTTTGTTTACAAATTTACAATTGAGTATGCAAATGTATTAGCCGTGTAAAAACTAATATAAATACAAATTCTGAAGGTGATATCGGTATTATTAGCTGAGTTGTGAACTTTTTGTTTACAAATTTTCAATTGAGTATGCAAATGTATTAGCCTTGTGAAAACTAATATAAATACAAATTATGATGTGGATATCGGCATTATTAGCTGAGTTGTGAACTTTTTGTTTACAAATTCACAATTAAGTATGCAAATGTATTAGCCGTGTAAAAACTAATATAAATACAAATTATGAAGGTGATATCGGCATTATTATCTGAGTTGTGAACTTTTTGTTTACAAATTTATAATTGAGTATGCGAATGTATTAGCCTTGTGTAAACTAATATAAATACCAATTATGATGTGGATACGGGACTTTTTGTTTACAAATTTACAATTGAGTATGCGAATGTATTAGCCGTGTAAAATCTAATATAAATACAAATTCTGAAGGTGATATTGGCATTATTAGCTGAGTTGTGAACCTTTTGTTTACAAATTTATAATTGAGTATGCGAATGTATTAGCCTTGTGTAAACTAAAATATATACCAATTATGATGTGGATACGGGACTTTTTGTTTACAAATTTACAATTGAGTATGCAAATGTATTAGCCGTCTAAAATCTAATATAAATACAAATTCTGAAGGTGATATCGGCATTATTAGCTGAGTTGTGAACTTTTTGTTTACAAATTTACAATTGAGTATGCAAATGTATTAGCCGTGTAAAAACTAATATAAATACAAATTATGAAGTGGATATATGCATTATTATCTGAGTTGTGAACTTTTTGTTTACAAATTTACAATTGAGTATGCAAATGTATTAGCCGTGTAAAATCTAATATAAATACAAATTATGAAGGTGATATCGGCATTATTAACTGAGTTGTGAACTTTTTGTTTACAAATTTACAATTGAGTATGCAAATGTATTAGCCGTGTAAAATCTAATATAAATACAAATTCTGAAGGTTATATCGGCATTATTAGCTGAGTTGTGAAATTTTTGTTTACAAATTTACAATTGAGTATGCAAATGTATTAGCCGTGTAAAATCTAATAGAAATTATGAAAGTGATATCGGTATTATTAGCTGAGTTGTGAACTTTTTGTTTACAAATTTACAATTGAGTATGCGAATGTATTAGCCTTGTGTAAACTATGTGACGCTGCGCGCACAAAGTATAATAAATAAGAATAGAATATGTAAGAAAAAAACGAAGAAAAGAAACATAAAGTAATAGGCAATAAGAACACAAATGTAAACAGAAAAAGAAAAAGAAAACCAAAAGAAACATGAATTAATAGGCAATAAGAACGCAAATGTGAACCGAAAACAAAAGAAATGAAGTGACTGCAATAAACCCCAAAGAAACAAGGGAACATGAAGAGTTCAATCGAAAGGGAGGGAAAGGGAAGACACACGCAAATTCAAATCAAAAGCGCGCGCGCGCACGATCAACGAACGGCCACACTGGCTATACGACGGCCGGGCACACTATCGAAGGCAAAAACCGACCAGGGAGCTGGCCACACTAGGGCCTCGTCGAGCCCTATATAAAGCGGGCCACGACACTGGAGAAGTCACTCAGCCGCTGATTGCGATCGTAATCACCCAAGCAGCCAAGTCACTTTTTCGGGAACCAGGTAAATCCAGGTTCCGCCCAATACATAGTAGTTAGTCGTAGTCCTCCCCGCTAACCCCCCTCCCTCCTCCTCGCTGACTTCAGGGTCCAAACTATTGCCGACTTTAGGGTCCACCTCTGCTGACTTTAGGGTCCACCTCTGCTGACTTTAGGGTCCAAATCTCTGCTGACTTTAGGGTCCACCTCTCTGCCGACTTTAGGGTCCAAATCTCTGCTGACTTTAGGGTCCAAATCTCTGCCGACTTTAGGGTCCACTTCTCTGCTGACTTTAGGGTCCAAATCTCTGCTGACTTTAGGGTCCAAATCTCTGCTGACTTTAGGGTCCAAATCTCTGCCGACTTTAGGGTCCACCTCTCTGCTGACTTTAGGGTCCAAATCTCTGCTGACTTTAGGGTCCACCTCTCTGCTGACTTTAGGGTCCAAATCTCTGCTGACTTTAGGGTCCAATTCTCCCGGCAGACTTTCGAGTCCCAAACCACACTTCTCCTGGCAGACTTTCGAGTCCCAAACCACACTTCTCCGGCAGACTTTCGAGTCCCAAACAACAACTTCTCCGGTAGACTTTCGAGTCCCAAACCACACTTCTCCGGCAGACTTTCGAGTCCCAAACAACAACTTCTCCGGTAGACTTTCGAGTCCCAAACCACACTTCTCCGGCAGACTTTCGAGTCCCAAACCACACTTCTCCGGGCAGACTTTCGAGTCCCAAACCACACTTCTCCAGGCCGACTTTCGAGTCCCAAACAACAACTTCTCCGGGCAGACTTTCGAGTCCCAAACCACACTTCTCCTGGCAGACTTTCGAGTCCCAAACCACACTTCTCCTGGCAGACTTTCGAGTCCCAAACCACCCTTCTCCTGGCAGACTTCCGAGGCCAAGACAACAACTTCTCCGTGCAGATTCTTCGAGCCCCACTTCCACCCCGAGCCGACTGGCGAACCCACGCGACGGACGGCATACGGACCTGCGCGGCCAACAACCACCCGCCACCTCGAACAGAGCCAACCTCTCTCTTCTCCCTCTTCCCCAGGCACAAGCTGCAGCTGACGGCATCCAGACGCGAGAAGACCCACCCAGACGCGAGAAGCCTACGCCCCCCGTCACCCGGGATTCACGGACACGATCTGTCCCGGCGGCCGAGCCATCCTGTGGGTCCCCAGCACAGCCGAAATCCTGATCAATTTACCTCTCTGTAACATTCCGTCAATAAACCGTACTCTTACTCTTTACTGTATTTCCCTCTCGAGTTCTCCCTGGGGGGCAAACGGATCGGGGAAAATCTCTTACAGCAACCACGCCTGAACCAAATAAATATATCTGCACAGACCCTGGACGTCCCGCTGACTACCCGTGGACGACAGGACGTTACAGATTGGCGCCCGAACAGGTTAAAGTGGTTGTAAGTAAAAGATCCGATACCGTGGGAGTAATGTCGAGCTGGGTATACCTTGCATCGAAGAGTGAGCTAACGGAGTACGCGGAAGAATTTGGGCTAAACATCGCAGGAAAGACCGAGGATCTAAGGCGGTTACTAGCGGCTTTCGTTAAGAGAACGGATCACACGGAGACAACGGTACTGAGACTCACAGAACTTGCGGAAAAGTACAGGAAGGAGAAAAGTCCGGCTAGAAGCTCAACACCGGCGATCGTGGTGACAAACGCAGAAGAGCAGAGCACCGAGGAACAACCAACAACGAGTGCAGCGGCAAGGGTCAAAGCGGGTAAAGAAGGAGAGCAAAAGACCGACCACCGAGGAACGGTTACGGCTAAAATGGAGGAGGTCAAAGAAAGGAAAGGAGAACGGAGAATGGAGACAGATATTGTGGACCGAGTAAGAGGTTGGGGCATCCGGTACCAAGGAACAACGAACCCGCTGGAGTTCCTGAGCAAGATGGAACAATGGGCAGATGGGTACGGGATACAGAAGGACCAGCTAATACAGACCATGCCATTTATACTGGAGGGGATCGCGTACGACTGGTGGAACACCGCACCGGCCAGGATAACAACATGGCAGCAACTGACATCAGAACTGCTGGAACATTTCCTACCGCCGAGATACGGAGAACAACTGGAGATCCAGATAGTGCAACTGAAACAGCGGGAAGCAGAGCCAGTAAGAGAGTACGCGATGAGTCTGAGGAAACTGATGCGGTTCACAAAACTAACGGAGGAGGAGAAACTCGACCGGGTGTACAAGAACTGCAGAAGCAAAATAAAGCTGTATACGCGGAGAACGGGGTTCAACACCCTGACAGAGTTCCTCAGGCTGGCGGAGGAAGTGGAGGAGATCGAGGCGGCAGAAAACCTCACACAACAACTCCAACAGCCATACCAGCTCAGCCCGGACATATGCATGCGCTGCGGAGGAACCGGGCACGCAGCGAGAACATGCACGAATCCGCCAAGATTGTTCTGTTGGGTCTGCGGGAGAAACGGCACCCGGACAACAGAATGCTGCAGATCTGGATCGGGAAACGACAGAGGCCTGAGCAGATGAAGCTGGCGGCTCAGGCGACAAGAAATCCAGCTATAGAGGACGACCTAAGCTGTGACGGGTTTCAGATCATAGCACGGATCGGAATCGGGAAAGGAACGGCACGCGGAGTGGTCGATACGGGGGCATCTAGAAGTGCGATCAGCAAAAACATGTACCAGGATCTAAGGGACCACGGAAGATGGTGGGGTACACGAGAGGAGATCACACTCGCCAACGGAGCCCGACAAAGGGCCATAGGGAACTTCACAGCAAAGGTTAGCTTCGGAGGAAGAGTGTTCACGGTAACGTTCATGATTCTGAAGAACGTGTCTGAGGGAATACTATTGGGTATGGACTTTCTGGCAGGAGCGAACAGCATGCTGAGGTGCGGCAACCTAGAGTTGGACCTGGTATCGGCCATGGACGGAACACCGACAAGGGAGGAAAGGGATACGGAAGCAGAGAAGGCAGGAGAACCGTCGGAAGAGGAAGTGCAGCAGTTCCTGAACAAGAACAGGCAAGTATTCGAGGACATGAAAGGGGTAAGCAACGTGACCGAACACAAAATATACCTGAACGACGACAGACCGATCAAGCAGCGATACTACCCGCGAAACCCCAAACAACAGGCGGTCATCAACGAACAGGTAGACGAACTGCTGACTCTGGGGTTAATAGAACGATCGAGGAGTCCGTATAGCGCACCAGTCGTGTTGGTAAGGAAGAAGAATAACGAATGGAGGATGTGCATCGATTACAGACAGCTGAATGAGAAAACAGAGAAGGATGCATACCCGGTACCGCGAATGAACTTCATCCTGGACCAATTAAGGGAGGCGAAATTTATAAGCACCATAGACCTGAAGTCAGGATATTGGCAAATCCCGATGGAACAGGGAAGCAGGCAATACACTGCATTCACGGTACCAGGACGAGGGCTGTTCCAATGGACGGTAATGCCATTTGGGCTGACCACCGCCCCGGCAACGTTCCAGAGGGCGTTAGACACCATAATTGGGCCAGAGATGGAACCGTTCGCGTTCGCGTACCTAGATGATATTATTGTGATAGGCCGGACTAAGAGGGAGCATCTTGAAAAGCTCCAGGAAGTATTCCGAAGGCTGCAACAAGCGAACTTGAGAATAAATCCGGACAAATGCCATTTTTTCCAAAAAGAACTAAAGTACTTGGGACATGTGGTAAGCGAGCACGGGATCCGGACAGACCCAGAGAAGGTAGCAGCAATTCGGGACTTACCGACACCCAAAAACACAAAGGAAGTACACAGTTTTTTGGGAATGGCGTCGTGGTACCGGAGATTTATCCCGAACTTCACGGAACAAGCAGGGGCACTGCAGGAGCTTACAAGGAAGGGCCAAAAATTCGAATGGAACCAAAACCATCAGAACTCGTTCGAACAGCTGAAGGAAAGCCTGATGCGGGCTCCGGTACTGGCGTGCCCGGACTTCACGAAGCGGTTCAAACTGCAGACCGATGCCAGCGACTTCGGAGTGGGGGCAGTTCTTACGCAAGACACAGAGGACGGCGAACATGTAATCTCCTTCGCAAGTAGGAAGCTGAGCAAGGTGGAAAGGAAATATAGCGCAACGGAGAAGGAGTGTTTGGCGATCCACTGGGGCATAGAGAAGTACAAGATGTATCTGGAGGGCTACCCGTTCACGGTAGTAACGGACCATATGGCACTCAAGTGGCTAAACTCGATAAAGAGCCCCTCAGGAAGGATAGCAAGATGGGCGCTAGGTCTGCAACCGTACCAGTTCGACATACAGTACAGGAAGGGGAAGCTAAACGTGGTGGCGGATACATTATCAAGAGCACCGCCGATAGAGCTGAAGACAGTAAACCAGGTGGCAAGCTGGGTGGAACGGAAGCGATATGAGGTGGAAAAAGGGCAAGGCGACACTGACTTTTACATAGAAGGTGATCAGCTCTATAAACTCAATCAAAACCGGAGGGATCAGCAGCCATGGAAATTATGCATACCCGAAGACCAAGTACACCACATACTGACGGAAAACCACTGCACGCCAACAGCAGGGCATCTGGGGGTGTACAAGACAAAGCGGCGAATACGTAACCGATACTTCTGGCCGGGTATGGCAAAAGATGTGGAGGAATTCATCAGTAAGTGTGATAGCTGCCAACGATACAAAGTATCGCAACAAAAAAGCGCGGGGAAAATGCTAACAAGAATAGCAGAGGCGCCATGGGAAACGATGTGCGTGGACTTCGTCGGGCCGCTACCAAGGACAACCCATGGAAACACAATACTAGTGGTGATAGTGGACAAGTTCTCCAAGTGGGTGGAGCTAGCAGCGATTCGGCAGGCGACAGCAGAAGCATTCTTGAAAATCTTCCGCGAGCGGGTAATAGCACGGGTCGGCGCGCCAAAAATCCTAATATCCGACAACGGGGTGCAATTCACGGGACGCAAAACTAGAAACGCGATGGAGAAGTGGGGAATACGGCAGCAGTTTACCGCACCATACACGCCACAGGAAAATCCGACGGAGCGAACAAACAGGACGATTAAAACAATGATAGCACAGATGACGGGAGCGGAACAAACGAAGTGGGACGACCACATCCCGGAACTGATGCTAGCGTTCAATAGTAGCACGTCGGAATCGACGAAATACAGCCCGGCACAGTTAGTTTTTGGAAAGGAGCTAAGGTTACCGGATATGACCTTCGATAAGGTAGCGAACGGCTCAGGAATAAACGAAGAGAGCATACCGGCAAGATGGAGGCGCATGGAGGACGCACGAAAAGAAGCAACGGAAAGCATGGGGAAAGCGGCGGAGCAACAGAAGCGACACTATGACTTGCGGAAGCGGGAGTGGAAGCCCAGGATCGGGGAATGGGTTTGGTGTAGGACGCATCATCTCTCAAACGCGGTGAACAAGTTCAACGCAAAACTGGCACCACGGTATGACGGACCCTGGAAAATAGGAGGGTTCATATCCCCAGTGATATTGACACTAAGAGACCCGAAAACCCGGAAAACAAAACGGGCATATATAGGGGATATTAAGCCTCAGAAAGGGGCAGAGCCAGAGCAGAGATCGGCACAGGTGGCAGAAAGAAGGCAAGAGAGCGATAGGGCAGATAATCAGAGTCAGCAACCGATAACAGGCAAAGACCACAACCTAACACAACGACCCGAACCTAACGTTATACAACACTATAACCACATAGGACGTAGCCTAACACTAGAAAACGAGCTAATCAGCTGGCCAAAAACTAACATGGGTTCTTTCCGTATCCTTCCAGCAAACACGATGCATCGCTTTCAAGCCAGCGCGGAGAAATTCCGGAAGAATCTCGACAAGGCGGCACGCGGGGCGCCGCGAACGCAACTCATCGACCCGAGCGTGGCACCGGGGACGGTAAGAAAGCGGACGGCACCAACCAGGATGGGCAGCAGGAACGCGCAGGCGCCGGAGAGTGGGGGCGAACCGCTCGCTGGGCCGCAGACGGCACCCGTCCGCCCGGGGAGGAGCAGGATCGCACACACCCCGAAGGAGCACAGACACGCAGAGGGACCTGGATGCAGCGGTACGCAGCAGCAGACACAACAACAAGCGATCGGATGGGCGACGGCACCCGCCAATCAAGTCCGAGTCTTGCAAAAGCCCGCAGCAGCAGAAGGGCAACCAGAGGGCCCACAACGCAACGAGCAGGAGCCAGCAGGGCCGAGTCAGCTAGGGCAAGCGAGCTACGGACACGAGGCGGCGCCGGAGGCCAGACGGCAGACCAGATCACCAGATCGGGACGTGCTGGAGATTCACTCGGAGGAGAGAAACGAGTACGGATGGATCGTGCCGACCGGGAGCCGTATATCAGATGCGGCAAGGGCAAAAATCCGACAGAAGCTGGCAACGAAGCGAATCGCAAAACAAAAAAAATGGTTGGAGCAGGACGGAAGCAACGTCTGGCGGGTTGTCTCAAATAGAGGCAACCACGTCACAATTCGCCGCCACTTCCCAAACGGGGGGGGGTGTGACGCTGCGCGCACAAAGTATAATAAATAAGAATAGAATATGTAAGAAAAAAACGAAGAAAAGAAACATGAAGTAATAGGCAATAAGAACACAAATGTAAACAGAAAAAGAAAAAGAAAACCAAAAGAAACATGAATTAATAGGCAATAAGAACGCAAATGTGAACCGAAAACAAAAGAAATGAAGTGACTGCAATAAACCCCAAAGAAACAAGGGAACATGAAGAGTTCAATCGAAAGGGAGGGAAAGGGAAGACACACGCAAATTCAAATCAAAAGCGCGCGCGCGCACGATCAACGAACGGCCACACTGGCTATACGACGGCCGGGCACACTATCGAAGGCAAAAACCGACCAGGGAGCTGGCCACACTAGGGCCTCGTCGAGCCCTATATAAAGCGGGCCACGACACTGGAGAAGTCACTCAGCCGCTGATTGCGATCGTAATCACCAAGTCACTTTTTCGGGAACCAGGTAAATCCAGGTTCCGCCCAATACATAGTAGTTAGTCGTAGTCCTCCCCGCTAACCCCCCTCCCTCCTCCTCGCTGACTTCAGGGTCCAAACTATTGCCGACTTTAGGGTCCACCTCTGCTGACTTTAGGGTCCACCTCTGCTGACTTTAGGGTCCAAATCTCTGCTGACTTTAGGGTCCACCTCTCTGCCGACTTTAGGGTCCAAATCTCTGCTGACTTTAGGGTCCAAATCTCTGCCGACTTTAGGGTCCACTTCTCTGCTGACTTTAGGGTCCAAATCTCTGCTGACTTTAGGGTCCAAATCTCTGCTGACTTTAGGGTCCAAATCTCTGCCGACTTTAGGGTCCACCTCTCTGCTGACTTTAGGGTCCAAATCTCTGCTGACTTTAGGGTCCACCTCTCTGCTGACTTTAGGGTCCAAATCTCTGCTGACTTTAGGGTCCAATTCTCCCGGCAGACTTTCGAGTCCCAAACCACACTTCTCCTGGCAGACTTTCGAGTCCCAAACCACACTTCTCCGGCAGACTTTCGAGTCCCAAACAACAACTTCTCCGGTAGACTTTCGAGTCCCAAACCACACTTCTCCGGCAGACTTTCGAGTCCCAAACAACAACTTCTCCGGTAGACTTTCGAGTCCCAAACCACACTTCTCCGGCAGACTTTCGAGTCCCAAACCACACTTCTCCGGGCAGACTTTCGAGTCCCAAACCACACTTCTCCAGGCCGACTTTCGAGTCCCAAACAACAACTTCTCCGGGCAGACTTTCGAGTCCCAAACCACACTTCTCCTGGCAGACTTTCGAGTCCCAAACCACACTTCTCCTGGCAGACTTTCGAGTCCCAAACCACCCTTCTCCTGGCAGACTTCCGAGGCCAAGACAACAACTTCTCCGTGCAGATTCTTCGAGCCCCACTTCCACCCCGAGCCGACTGGCGAACCCACGCGACGGACGGCATACGGACCTGCGCGGCCAACAACCACCCGCCACCTCGAACAGAGCCAACCTCTCTCTTCTCCCTCTTCCCCAGGCACAAGCTGCAGCTGACGGCATCCAGACGCGAGAAGACCCACCCAGACGCGAGAAGCCTACGCCCCCCGTCACCCGGGATTCACGGACACGATCTGTCCCGGCGGCCGAGCCATCCTGTGGGTCCCCAGCACAGCCGAAATCCTGATCAATTTACCTCTCTGTAACATTCCGTCAATAAACCGTACTCTTACTCTTTACTGTATTTCCCTCTCGAGTTCTCCCTGGGGGGCAAACGGATCGGGGAAAATCTCTTACAGCAACCACGCCTGAACCAAATAAATATATCTGCACAGACCCTGGACGTCCCGCTGACTACCCGTGGACGACAGGACGTTACAACTAATATAAATACAAATTATGATGTGGATACGGGACTTTTTGTTTACAAATTTACAATTGAGTATGCAAATGTATTAGCCGTGTAAAATCTAATATAAATACAAATTATGAAGGTGATATCGGCATTATTAGCTGAGTTGTGAACTTTTTGTTTACAAATTTACAATTGAGTATGCAAATGTATTAGCCGTGTAAAATCTAATATAAATACAATTATGAAGTGGATATATGCATTATTATCTGAGTTGTGAACTTTTTGTTTACAAATTTTCAATTGAGTATGCAAATGTATTAGCCTTGTGTAAACTAATATAAATACAAATTATGATGTGGATACGGGCATTATTACCTGAGTTGTGAACTTTTTGTTTACAAATTTACAATTGAGTATGCGAATGTATTAGCCTTGTGTAAACTAATATAAATACCAATTATGATGTGGATACGGGACTTTTTGTTTACAAATTTACAATTGAGTATGCGAATGTATTAGCCGTGTAAAATCTAATATAAATACAAATTCTGAAGGTGATATTGGCATTATTAGCTGAGTTGTGAACCTTTTGTTTACAAATTTATAATTGAGTATGCGAATGTATTAGCCTTGTGTAAACTAAAATATATACCAATTATGATGTGGATACGGGACTTTTTGTTTACAAATTTACAATTGAGTATGCAAATGTATTAGCCGTGTAAAATCTAATATAAATACAAATTATGAAGGTGATATCGGCATTATTAGCTGAGTTGTGAACTTTTTGTTTACAAATTTACAATTGAGTATGCAAATGTATTAGCCGTGTAAAATCTAATATAAATACAAATTCTGAAGGTGATATCGGTATTATTAGCTGAGTTGTGAACTTTTTGTTTACAAATTTTCAATTGAGTATGCAAATGTATTAGCCTTGTGAAAACTAATATAAATACAAATTATGATGTGGATATCGGCATTATTAGCTGAGTTGTGAACTTTTTGTTTACAAATTCACAATTAAGTATGCAAATGTATTAGCCGTGTAAAAACTAATATAAATACAAATTATGAAGGTGATATCGGCATTATTAACTGAGTTGTGAACTTTTTGTTTACAAATTTATAATTGAGTATGCGAATGTATTATCCGTGTAAACTAATATAAATACCAATTATGATGTGGATACGGGACTTTTTGTTTACAAATTTACAATTGAGTATGCGAATGTATTAGCCGTGTAAAATCTAATATAAATACAAATTCTGAAGGTGATATTGGCATTATTAGCTGAGTTGTGAACCTTTTGTTTACAAATTTATAATTGAGTATGCGAATGTATTAGCCTTGTGTAAACTAAAATATATACCAATTATGATGTGGATACGGGACTTTTTGTTTACAAATTTACAATTGAGTATGCAAATGTATTAGCCGTCTAAAATCTAATATAAATACAAATTCTGAAGGTGATATCGGCATTATTAGCTGAGTTGTGAACTTTTTGTTTACAAATTTACAATTGAGTATGCAAATGTATTAGCCGTGTAAAAACTAATATAAATACAAAATATGAAGTGGATAGGGCATTATTAGCTGAGTTGTGAACTTTTTGTTTACAAATTTACAATTGAGTATGCAAATGTATTAGCCGTGTAAAATCTAATATAAATACAAATTATGAAGGTGATATCGGCATTATTAACTGAGTTGTGAACTTTTTGTTTACAAATTTACAATTGAGTATGCAAATGTATTAGCCGTGTAAAATCTAATATAAATACAAATTCTGAAGGTTATATCGGCATTATTAGCTGAGTTGTGAAATTTTACAATTGAGTATGCAAATGTATTAGCCGTGTAAAATCTAATATAAATACAAATTATGAAGGTGATATCGGCATTATTAGCTGAGTTGTGAACTTTTTGTTTACAAATTTACAATTGAGTATGCAAATGTATTAGCCGTGTAAAATCTAATATAAATACAATTATGAAGTGGATATATGCATTATTATCTGAGTTGTGAACTTTTTGTTTACAAATTTTCAATTGAGTATGCAAATGTATTAGCCTTGTGTAAACTAATATAAATACAAATTATGATGTGGATACGGGCATTATTACCTGAGTTGTGAACTTTTTGTTTACAAATTTACAATTGAGTATGCGAATGTATTAGCCTTGTGTAAACTAATATAAATACCAATTATGATGTGGATACGGGACTTTTTGTTTACAAATTTACAATTGAGTATGCGAATGTATTAGCCGTGTAAAATCTAATATAAATACAAATTCTGAAGGTGATATTGGCATTATTAGCTGAGTTGTGAACCTTTTGTTTACAAATTTATAATTGAGTATGCGAATGTATTAGCCTTGTGTAAACTAAAATATATACCAATTATGATGTGGATACGGGACTTTTTGTTTACAAATTTACAATTGAGTATGCAAATGTATTAGCCGTGTAAAATCTAATATAAATACAAATTATGAAGGTGATATCGGCATTATTAGCTGAGTTGTGAACTTTTTGTTTACAAATTTACAATTGAGTATGCAAATGTATTAGCCGTGTAAAATCTAATATAAATACAAATTCTGAAGGTGATATCGGTATTATTAGCTGAGTTGTGAACTTTTTGTTTACAAATTTTCAATTGAGTATGCAAATGTATTAGCCTTGTGAAAACTAATATAAATACAAATTATGATGTGGATATCGGCATTATTAGCTGAGTTGTGAACTTTTTGTTTACAAATTCACAATTAAGTATGCAAATGTATTAGCCGTGTAAAAACTAATATAAATACAAATTATGAAGGTGATATCGGCATTATTAACTGAGTTGTGAACTTTTTGTTTACAAATTTATAATTGAGTATGCGAATGTATTATCCGTGTAAACTAATATAAATACCAATTATGATGTGGATACGGGACTTTTTGTTTACAAATTTACAATTGAGTATGCGAATGTATTAGCCGTGTAAAATCTAATATAAATACAAATTCTGAAGGTGATATTGGCATTATTAGCTGAGTTGTGAACCTTTTGTTTACAAATTTATAATTGAGTATGCGAATGTATTAGCCTTGTGTAAACTAAAATATATACCAATTATGATGTGGATACGGGACTTTTTGTTTACAAATTTACAATTGAGTATGCAAATGTATTAGCCGTCTAAAATCTAATATAAATACAAATTCTGAAGGTGATATCGGCATTATTAGCTGAGTTGTGAACTTTTTGTTTACAAATTTACAATTGAGTATGCAAATGTATTAGCCGTGTAAAAACTAATATAAATACAAAATATGAAGTGGATAGGGCATTATTAGCTGAGTTGTGAACTTTTTGTTTACAAATTTACAATTGAGTATGCAAATGTATTAGCCGTGTAAAATATAATATAAATACAAATTATGAAGGTGATATCGGCATTATTAACTGAGTTGTGAACTTTTTGTTTACAAATTTACAATTGAGTATGCAAATGTATTAGCCGTGTAAAATCTAATATAAATACAAATTCTGAAGGTTATATCGGCATTATTAGCTGAGTTGTGAAATTTTACAATTGAGTATGCAAATGTATTAGCCGTGTAAAATCTAATAGAAATTATGAAAGTGATATCGGCATTATTAGCTGAGTTGTGAACTTTTTGTTTACAAATTTACAATTGAGTATGCAAATGTATTAGCCGTGTAAAATCTAATATAAATACAATTATGAAGTGGATATATGCATTATTATCTGAGTTGTGAACTTTTTGTTTACAAATTTTCAATTGAGTATGCAAATGTATTAGCCTTGTGTAAACTAATATACATGCAAATTATGATGTGGATACGGGACTTTTTGTTTACAAATTTACAATTGAGTATGCAAATGTATTAGCCGTGTAAAATCTAATATAAATACAAATTATGAAGTGGATATATGCATTATTATCTGAGCTGTGAACTTTTTGTTTACAAATTTACGATTGAGTATACAAATGTATTAGCCTTGTGTAAACTAATATACATGCAAATTATGATGTGGATACGGGCATTATTACCTGAGTTGTAAACTTTTTGTTTACAAATTTACAATTGAGTATGCAAATGTATTAGCCGTGTAAAATCTAATATAAATTATGAAAGTGATATCGGTATTATTAGCTGAGTTGTGAACTTTTTGTTTACAAATTTACAATTGAGTATGCGAATGTATTAGCCTTGTGTAAACTAATATAAATACAAATTATGATGTGGATACGGGACTTTTTGTTTACAAATTTACAATTGAGTATGCAAATGTATTAGCCGTGTAAAATCTAATATAAATACAAATTATGAAGGTGATATCGGCATTATTAGCTGAGTTGTGAACTTTTTGTTTACAAATTTACAATTGAGTATGCAAATGTATTAGCCGTGTAAAAACTAATATAAATACAAATTATGAAGTGGATATATGCATTATTATCTGAGTTGTGAACTTTTTGTTTACAAATTTTCAATTGAGTATGCAAATGTATTAGCCTTGTGAAAACTAATATAAATACAAATTATGATGTGGATATCGGCATTATTAACTGAGTTGTGAACTTTTTGTTTACAAATTTACAATTGAGTATGCAAATGTATTAGCCGTGTAAAATCTAATATAAATACAAATTCTGAAGGTGATATCGGTATTATTAGCTGAGTTGTGAACTTTTTGTTTACAAATTTTCAATTGAGTATGCAAATGTATTAGCCTTGTGAAAACTAATATAAATACAAATTATGATGTGGATATCGGCATTATTAACTGAGTTATGAACTTTTTGTTTACAAATTTACAATTGAGTATGCAAATGTATTAGCCGTGTAAAATCTAATATAAATACAAATTCTGAAGGTTATATCGGCATTATTAGCTGAGTTGTGAACTTTTTGTTTACAAATTTACAATTGAGTATGCAAATGTATTAGCCGTGTAAAATCTAATATAAATACAATTATGAAGTGGATATATGCATTATTATCTGAGTTGTGAACTTTTTGTTTACAAATTTACAATTGAGTATGCAAATGTATTAGCCTTGTGAAAACTAATATAAATACAAATTATGATGTGGATATCGGCATTATTAGCTGAGTTGTGAACTTTTTGTTTACAAATTCACAATTAAGTATGCAAATGTATTAGCCGTGTAAAAACTAATATAAATACAAATTATGAAGGTGATATCGGCATTATTAACTGAGTTGTGAACTTTTTGTTTACAAATTTACAATTGAGTATGCAAATGTATTAGCCGTGTAAAATCTAATATAAATACAAATTCTGAAGGTTATATCGGCATTATTAGCTGAGTTGTGAACTTTTTGTTTACAAATTTACAATTGAGTATGCAAATGTATTAGCCTTGTGTAAACTAATATAAATACAAATTATGAAGTGGATAGGGCATTATTAGCTGAGTTGTGAACTTTTTGTTTACAAATTTACAATTGAGTATGCAAATGTATTAGCCGTGTAAAATCTAATATAAATACAAATTATGAAGGTGATATCGGCATTATTAACTGAGTTGTGAACTTTTTGTTTACAAATTTACAATTGAGTATGCAAATGTATTAGCAGTGTAAAAACTAATATAAATACAAATTATGAAGTGGATATATGCATTATTAGCTGAGTTGTGAAATTTTTGTTTACAAATTTACAATTGAGTATGCAAATGTATTAGCCGTGTAAAAACTAATATAAATACAAATTATGAAGTGGATAAATGCATTATTATCTCAGTTGTGAACATTTTGTTTACAAATTTACAATTGAGTATGCTAATGTATTAGCCGTGTAAAATCTAATATAAATACAAATTCTGAAGGTGATATCGGCATTATTAGCTGAGTTGTGAACTTTTTGTTTACAAATTTACAATTGAGTATGCAAATGTATTAGAAATGTATTAGCCTTGTGTAAACTAATATAAATACAAATTATGATGTGGATACGGGCATTATTAGCTGAGTTGTGAACTTTTTGTTTACAAATTTATAATTGAGTATGCAAATGTGTTAGCCGTGTAAGAACTAATATAAATACAAATTCTGAAGTGGATTCGGGCATTATTAGCTGAGTTGTGAACTTTTTGTTTAAAAATTTACAAGCTCAGCCAAAAATGCATGAAATCCAATACGGAAAACTGTTTTTAATACTCAGTTTTGCTAAAATACTCACCTATAATTTATTTAAAAATTTTAAGCATTGTTTAACTATAATTTATAAGAAAATGGCGAAACAACAATCGGCGGAAAATCTCATAGCTCGTGGTGGCCGGCTCCGGTGGAGGCGCCCGGTTCCCGCGGTGGCATCCGGCTTCGTCGGAGCATCCGGCTTCGTCGAAGCGCTCGGTTCCCGCGGTGGCGCCCGGCTCCGGTGGAGGCGCCCGGTTCCCGCGTTGGTGCCCGAGGCATGGACGCATTGATCCGGCGATCCAATCCAGGGGATGACTCCTTGGTTACTCCTCCCTCGGAGTACTTGACCGATCGCCGGTCAACAGCCGAATGGCTTCCCCACTGCTGTGGCCTTATATATAATTTTGGTCGCTCGGATTTTTTACCTATATTTATAAAAAATGGCGGAAAAAAATCGGCGGAAAATCAGCCAAAAATGCATGAAATCCAATTCGGAAAGCTGTTCTTAATACTCAGTTTTGCTAAAATACTTACCTATAATTTATTTAAAAATTTTAACCTATTGTTTACCTATATTTTATAAGAAGTTGGCGGAACAACAATCGGCGGAAAATCTCATAGCTCGTGGTGGCCGGCTCCGGTGGAAGCGCCCGGTTCCTGCGGTGGCATCCGGCTTCGTCCGAGGTGGCCGGCTCCGGTGGAAGCGCTCGGCTCACGCGGTGGCGCCCGGTTCCCGCGGTGGCACCCGGTTTCGTTAGAGGTGGCCGGCTCCGGTGGAATCGCCCGGTTCCCGCGGTGGCGTCCGGCTCCGGCGGTGGCGCCCGGCTCCGGTGCAGTCGCCCGGTTTCCGCGGTGCCCTCCGGCTTCGTCGGAGGGTCGCGGCTCCGGTGGAAGCGCTCGGCTCACGCGGTGGCGCCGGGTTCCCGCGGTGGCACCCGGTTTCGTTAGAGGTGGCCGGCTCCGGTGGAATCGCCCGGTTCCCGCGGTGGCGTCCGGCTCCGGCGGTGGCGCCCGGCTCCGGTGCAGGCGCCCAGCTCCCGCGGTGGTGCCCGAGGCATGGACGCATTGATCCGGCGATCCAATCCAGGGGATGACTCCTTGGTGACTCCTCCCTCGGAATACTTGACCGATCGCCGGTCAAAAGCCGAATGGCTTCCCCACTGCTGTGCCCCGTCTTATATAGGGCCGAGGCGAGGCTTAGTGTGACCAAGAGAATATATTTGAAAAAATACCAAGTATCGATATTTTCATAGCCAACTAATTTCTGGAATTTTTTGACGATATATATTTCTGACGATCTGGTACTTTTGGTCACTCGGATTTTTACCTATTTTTAAAAAAAATGGCGGAACAACAATCGGCGGAAAATCTCATAGCTCGGCCAAAAAATGCATGAAATCCAATTCGGAAAGCTGTTCTGAATAGGTTTTTCTAAGCTTAACAAAATTGCATACCCAGTTTTGCTAAAATACTTACCCATAATTTATAAACAAGTTTTAATCTATTTTTTATCGTTAATTTATAAGAAATTGGTGGAAGCGCCCGGTTCCCGCGGTGGCGTCCGGCTCTGGTGGAAGCGCCCGGCGCTTTATAAGAAGTTGGCGGAACAACAATCGGCGGAAAATCTCATAGCTCGTGGTGGCCGGCTCCGGTGGAAGCGCCCGGTTCCTGCGGTGGCATCCGGCTTCGTCGGAGGTGGCCGGCTCCGGTGGAATCGCCCGGTTCCCGCGGTGGCGTCCGGCGCCGGCGGTGGCGCCCGGCTCCGGTGCAGTCGCCCGGTTTCCGCGGTGCCATCCGGCTTCGTCGGAGGTTCGCGGCTCCGGTGGAAGCGCTCGGCTCACGCGGTGGCGCCCGGTTCCCGCGGTGGCACCCGGTTTCGTTAGAGGTGGCCGGCTCCGGTGGAATCGCCCGGTTCCCGCGGTGGCGTCCGGCTCCGGCGGTGGCGCCCGGCTCCGGTGCAGGCGCCCAGCTCCCGCGGTGGTGCCCGAGGCATGGACGCATTGATCCGGCGATCCAATCCAGGGGATGACTCCTTGGTGACTCCTCCCTCGGAATACTTGACCGATCGCCGGTCAAAAGCCGAATGGCTTCCCCACTGCTGTGCCCCGTCTTATATAGGGCCGAGGCGAGGCTTAGTGTGACCAAGAGAATATATTTGAAAAAATACCAAGTATCGATATTTTCATAGCCAACTAATTTCTGGAATTTTTTGACGATATATATTTCTGACGATCTGGTACTTTTGGTCACTCGGATTTTTACCTATTTTTAAAAAAAATGGCGGAACAACAATCGGCGGAAAATCTCATAGCTCGGCCAAAAAATGCATGAAATCCAATTCGGAAAGCTGTTCTGAATAGGTTTTTCTAAGCTTAACAAAATTGCATACCCAGTTTTGCTAAAATACTTACCCATAATTTATAAACAAGTTTTAATCTATTTTTTATCGTTAATTTATAAGAAATTGGTGGAAGCGCCCGGTTCCCGCGGTGGCGTCCGGCTCTGGTGGAAGCGCCCGGCTCTGGTGGAAGCGCCCGGTTCCCGCGGTGGCGCCCGGCTCAGGTGGCGGCGCCCGGCTCCGGTGGAAGCGCCCGGTTCCGGTGGAGGCGCCCGGTTCCGGTGGAGGCGCCCGGCTCCGGTGCAGGCGCCCAGGCATGGACGCATTGATCCGGCGATCCAATCCAGGGGATGACTCCTTGGTGACTCCTCCCTCGGAATACTTGACCGATCGCCGGTCAAAAGCCGAATGGCTTCCCCACTGCTGTGCCCCGTCTTATATAGGGCCGAGGCGAGGCTTAGTGTGACCAAGAGAATATATTTGAAAAAATACCAAGTATCGATATTTTCATAGCCAACTAATTTCTGGAATTTTTTGCCGATATATATTTCTGACGATCTGGTACTTTTGGTCGCTCGGATTTTTACCTATATTTATAAAAAAATGGCGGAACAACAATCGGCGGAATCGGAAAGCTGTTCTGAATAGGTTTTTCTTATCTTAACAAAATTGCATACTCAGTTTTGCTAAAATACTTACCCATAATTTATAAAAAAGTTTTAATCTATTTTTTATCGTTAATTTATAAGAAATTGGTGGAAGCGCCCGGCTCCGGTGGTGGCGTCCGGTTCCCGCGGTGGCGTCCGGCCCCGGCGGAGGTGCCCGGCTCCGGTAGAAGCGCCCGGCTCCGGTGAAAGCGCTCGGTTCCCGCGGTGGCGCCCGGCTCCGGTGGAGGCGCCCGGCTCCGGCGGAGGCCCCCGGCTCCGGTGGAGGCACCCGGCTCCGGTGGAGGCACCCGGCTCCGGTGCAGGCGCCCAGCTCCCGCGGTGGTGCCCGAGGCATGGACGCATTGATCCGGCGATCCAATCCAGGGGATGACTCCTTGGTGACTCCTCCCTCGGAGTACTTGACCGATCGCCGGTCAAAAGCCGAATGGCTTCCCCACTGCTGTGGCCCGTCTTATATAGGGCCGAGGCGAGGCTTAGTGTGGCCAAGAGAATATATTTGAGAAATACCAAGTATCGATATTTTCATAGCCAACTAATTTCTGGAATTTTTTGCCGATATATATTTTTACCTATTTTTGCCGATATATATTTTTACCTATTTTTATAAAAAAATGGCGGAACAACAATCGGCGGAAAATCTCATAGCCAAAAATGCATGAAATCCAATTCGGAAAGCTGTTCTGAATAGGTTTTTCTAAGCTTAACAAAATTGCATACTCAGTTTTGCTAAAATACTTACCCATAATTTATACAAAAGTTTTAATCTATTTTTTATCGTTAATTTATAAGAAATTGGTGGAAGCGCCCGGCTCCGTTGGTGGCGTCCGGTTCCCGCGGTGGCGTCCGGCTCCGGCGGAGGTGCCCGGCTCCGGTAGAAGCGCCCGGCTCCGGTGAAAGCGCTCGGTTCCCGCGGTGGCGCCCGGCTCAGGTGGAGGCGCCCGGTTCCCGCGTTGGCGCCGGCTGCCGCGGTGGTGCCCGAGGCATGGACGCATTGATCCGGCGATCCAATCCAGGGGATGACTCCTTGGTTAGTCCTCCTTCGGAGTACTTGACCGATCGCCGGTCAAAAGCCGAATGGCATCCCCACTGCTGTGGCCCGTCTTATATAGGACCGAGGCGAGGCTTAGTGTGGCCAAGAGAATATATTTGAGAAATACCAAGTATCGATATTTTCATAGCCAACTAATTTCTGGAATTTTTTGCCGATATATATTTCTGACGATCTGGTACTTTTGGTCGCTCGGATTTTTACCTATATTTATAAAAAAACTGGCGGAACAACAATCGGCGGAATCGGAAAGCGGTATCGGAAAGCTGTTCTGAATAGGTTTTTCTTAGCTTAACAAAATTGCATACTCAGTTTTGCTAAAATACTTACCCATAATTTATAAAAAAGTTTTAATCTATTTTGTGTCGTTAATTTATAAGAAATTGGTGGAAGCGCCCGGCTGCGGTGGAGGCACCCGGTTCCCGCGGTGGCGTCCGGCTCCCGCGGTGGCGTCCGGCTCCGGTGGAGGCGCCCGGCTCCGGTGGAGGCACCCGGCTCCGGTGGAGGCGCCCGGCTCCAGTGGAGGCGCCCGGTTCCCGCGTTGGCGCCGGCTGCCGCGGTAGTGCCCGAGGCATGGACGCATTGATCCGGCGATCCAATCCAGGGGATGACTCCTTAGTTAGTCCTCCTTCGGAGTACTTGACCGATCGCCGGTCAAAAGCCGAATGGCTTCCCCACTGCTGTGGCCCGTCTTATATAGGGCCGAGGCGAGGCTTAGTGTGGCCAAGAGAATATATTTGAGAAATACCAAGTATCGATATTTTCATAGCCAACTAATTTCTGGAATTTTTTGCCGATATATATTTTTACCTATTTTTGCCGATATATATTTTTACCTATTTTTATAAAAAAATGGCGGAACAACAATCGGCGGAAAATCTCATAGCTCGGCCAAAAATGCATGAAATCCAATTCGGAAAGCTGTTCTGAATAGGTTTTTCTAAGCTTAACAAAATTGCATACTCAGTTTTGCTAAAATACTTACCCATAATTTATAAAAAAGTTTTAATCTATTTTTTATCGTTAATTTATAAGAAATTGGTGCAAGCGCCCGGCTCCGTTGGTGGCGTCCGGTTCCCGCGGTGGCGTCCGGCTCCGGCGGAGGTGCCCGGCTCCGGTAGAAGCGCCCGGCTCCGGTGAAAGCGCTCGGTTCCCGCGGTGGCGCCCGGCTCAGGTGGAGGCGCCCGGCTCCGGTGAAAGCGCTCGGTTCCCGCGGTGGCGCCCGGCTCAGGTGGAGGCGCCCGGTTCCCGCGTTGGCGCCGGCTGCCGCGGTGGTGCCCGAGGCATGGACGCATTGATCCGGCGATCCAATCCAGGGGATGACTCCTTGGTTAGTCCTCCTTCGGAGTACTTGACCGATCGCCGGTCAAAAGCCGAATGGCATCCCCACTGCTGTGGCCCGTCTTATATAGGACCGAGGCGAGGCTTAGTGTGGCCAAGAGAATATATTTGAGAAATACCAAGTATCGATATTTTCATAGCCAACTAATTTCTGGAATTTTTTGCCGATATATATTTCTGACGATCTGGTACTTTTGGTCGCTCGGATTTTTACCTATATTTATAAAAAAACTGGCGGAACAACAATCGGCGGAATCGGAAAGCGGTATCGGAAAGCTGTTCTGAATAGGTTTTTCTTAGCTTAACAAAATTGCATACTCAGTTTTGCTAAAATACTTACCCATAATTTATAAAAAAGTTTTAATCTATTTTGTGTCGTTAATTTATAAGAAATTGGTGGAAGCGCCCGGCTGCGGTGGAGGCACCCGGTTCCCGCGGTGGCGTCCGGCTCCCGCGGTGGCGTCCGGCTCCGGTGGAGGCGCCCGGCTCCGGTGGAGGCACCCGGCTCCGGTGGAGACGCCCGGCTCCGGTGGAGACGCCCGGCTCCAGTGGAGGCGCCCGGTTCCCGCGTTGGCGCCGGCTGCCGCGGTAGTGCCCGAGGCATGGACGCATTGATCCGGCGATCCAATCCAGGGGATGACTCCTTAGTTAGTCCTCCTTCGGAGTACTTGACCGATCGCCGGTCAAAAGCCGAATGGCTTCCCCACTGCTGTGGCCCGTCTTATATAGGGCCGAGGCGAGGCTTAGTGTGGCCAAGAGAATATATTTGAGAAATACCAAGTATCGATATTTTCAAAGCCAACTAATTTCTGGAGTTTTTTGCCGATATATATTTTAACCTATTTTTATAAAAAAAATGGCGGAACAACAATCGGCGGAAAATCTCATAGCTCGGCCAAAAATGCATGAAATCCAATTCGGAAAGCTGTTCTGAATAGGTTTTTCTAAGCTTAACAAAATTGCATACTCAGTTTTGCTAAAATACTTACCCATAATTTATAAAAAAGTTTTAATCTATTTTTTATCGTTAATTTATAAGAAATTGGTGGAAGCGCCCGGCTCCGGTGGTGGCGTCCGGTTCCCGCGGTGGCGTCCGGCTCCGGCGGAGGTGCCCGGCTCCGGTGAAAGCGCTCGGTTCCCGCGGTGGCGCCCGGCTCAGGTGGAGGCGCCCGGTTCCCGCGTTGGCGCCCGGCTCAGGTGGAGGCGCCCGGTTCCCGCGTTGGCGCCGGCTGCCGCGGTAGTGCCCGAGGCATGGACGCATTGATCCGGCGATCCAATCCAGGGGATGACTCCTTGGTTAGTCCTCCTTCGGAGTACTTGACCGATCGCCGGTAAAAAGCCGAATGGCTTCCCCACTGCTGTGGCCCGTCTTATATAGGGCCGAGGCGAGGCTTAGTGTGGCCAAGAGAATATATTTGAGAAATACCAAGTATCGATATTTTCATAGCCAACTAATTTCTGGAATTTTTTGCCGATATATATTTCTGACGATCTGGTACTTTTGGTCGCTCGGATTTTTACCTATATTTATAAAAAAACTGGCGGAACAACAATCGGCGGAATCGGAAAGCGGTATCGGAAAGCTGTTCTGAATAGGTTTTTCTTAGCTTAACAAAATTGCATACTCAGTTTTGCTAAAATACTTACCCATAATTTATAAAAAAGTTTTAATCTATTTTGTGTCGTTAATTTATAAGAAATTGGTGGAAGCGCCCGGCTGCGGTGGTGGCGTCCGGTTCCCGCGGTGGCGTCCGGCTCCGGCTCCGGTAGAAGCGCCCGGCTCCGGTGAAAGCGCTCGGTTCCCGCGGTGGCGCCCGGCTCAGGTGGAGGCGCCCGGCTCCGGTGAAAGCGCTCGGTTCCCGCGGTGGCGCCCGGCTCAGGTGGAGGCGCCCGGTTCCCGCGTTGGCGCCGGCTGCCGCGGTGATGCCCGAGGCATGTACGCATTGATCCGGCGATCCAATCCAGGGGATGACTCCTTGGTTAGTCCTCCTTCGGAGTACTTGACCGATCGCCGGTCAAAAGCCGAATGGCATCCCCACTGCTGTGGCCCGTCTTATATAGGACCGAGGCGAGGCTTAGTGTGGCCAAGAGAATATATTTGAGAAATACCAAGTATCGATATTTTCATAGCCAACTAATTTCTGGAATTTTTTTCCGATATATATTTCTGACGATCTGGTACTTTTGGTCGCTCGGATTTTTACCTATATTTATAAAAAAACTGGCGGAACAACAATCGGCGGAATCGGAAAGCGGTATCGGAAAGCTGTTCTGAATAGGTTTTTCTTAGCTTAACAAAATTGCATACTCAGTTTTGCTAAAATACTTACCCATAATTTATAAAAAAGTTTTAATCTATTTTGTGTCGTTAATTTATAAGAAATTTGTGGAAGCGCCCGGCTGCGGTGGTGGCGTCCGGTTCCCGCGGTGGCGTCCGGCTCCGGCGGAGGTGCCCGGCTCCGGTAGAAGCGCCCGGCTCCGGTGAAAGCGCTCGGTTCCCGCGGTGGCGGCCGGCTCAGGTGGAGGCGCCCGGCTCCGGTGAAAGCGCTCGGTTCCCGCGGTGGCGCCCGGCTCAGGTGGAGGCGCCCGGTTCCCGCGTTGGCGCCGGCTGCCGCGGTGGTGCCCGAGGCATGTACGCATTGATCCGGCGATCCAATCCAGGGGATGACTCCTTGGTTAGTCCTCCTTCGGAGTACTTGACCGATCGCCGGTCAAAAGCCGAATGGCATCCCCACTGCTGTGGCCCGTCTTATATAGGACCGAGGCGAGGCTTAGTGTGGCCAAGAGAATATATTTGAGAAATACCAAGTATCGATATTTTCATAGCCAACTAATTTCTGGAATTTTTTGCCGATATATATTTCTGACGATCTGGTACTTTTGGTCGCTCGGATTTTTACCTATATTTATAAAAAAACTGGCGGAACAACAATCGGCGGAATCGGAAAGCGGTATCGGAAAGCTGTTCTGAATAGGTTTTTCTTAGCTTAACAAAATTGCATACTCAGTTTTGCTAAAATACTTACCCATAATTTATAAAAAAGTTTTAATCTATTTTGTGTCGTTAATTTATAAGAAATTGGTGGAAGCGCCCGGCTGCGGTGGTGGCGTCCGGTTCCCGCGGTGGCGTCCGGCTCCGGTGGAGGTGCCCGGCTCCGGTAGAAGCGCCCGGCTCCGGTGATAGCGCTCGGTTCCCGCGGTGGCGCCCGGCTCAGGTGGAGGCGCCCGGCTCCGGTAAAAGCGCTCGGTTCCCGCGGTGGCGCCCGGCTCAGGTGGAGGCGCCCGGTTCCCGCGTTGGCGCCGGCTGCCGCGGTGGTGCCCGAGGCATGTACGCATTGATCCGGCGATCCAATCCAGGGGATGACTCCTTGGTTAGTCCTCCTTCGGAGTACTTGACCGATCGCCGGTCAAAAGCCGAATGGCATCCCCACTGCTGTGGCCCGTCTTATATAGGACCGAGGCGAGGCTTAGTGTGGCCAAGAGAATATATTTGAGAAATACCAAGTATCGATATTTTCATAGCCAACTAATTTCTGGAATTTTTTGCCGATATATATTTCTGACGATCTGGTACTTTTGGTCGCTCGGATTTTTACCTATATTTATAAAAAAACTGGCGGAACAACAATCGGCGGAATCGGAAAGCGGTATCGGAAAGCTGTTCTGAATAGGTTTTTCTTAGCTTAACAAAATTGCATACTCAGTTTTGCTAAAATACTTACCCATAATTTATAAAAAAGTTTTAATCTATTTTGTGTCGTTAATTTATAAGAAATTGGTGGAAGCGCCCGGCTGCGGTGGAGGCACCCGGTTCCCGCGGTGGCGTCCGGCTCCCGCGGTGGCGTCCGGCTCCGGTGGAGGCGCCCGGCTCCGGTGGAGGCGCCCGGCTCCGGTGGAGGCACCCGGCTCCGGTGGAGGCGCCCGGTTCCCGCGTTGGCGCCGGCTGCCGCGGTAGTGCCCGAGGCATGGACGCATTGATCCGGCGATCCAATCCAGGGGATGACTCCTTAGTTAGTCCTCCTTCGGAGTACTTGACCGATCGCCGGTCAAAAGCCGAATGGCTTCCCCACTGCTGTGGCCCGTCTTATATAGGGCCGAGGCGAGGCTTAGTGTGGCCAAGAGAATATATTTGAGAAATACCAAGTATCGATATTTTCATAGCCAACTAATTTCTGGAATTTTTTGCCGATTTTATGTGCTATTTTGCCAGGCATCGAAGCCTACTCACACTAACAAACACTCATACAAACATTTGGTGACCCCGACAGTTCACGTCCTGCCGACAATTCACGTCCTGACGTCCTGCCGACAATTCACGTCCTGACGACAATTCACGTCCTGACGACAATTCACATCCTAACGATCAAATCCTAAGGACAATTCAGGTCCTGACGATCAAGTCCTAAGGAAAATTCAAGTCCCACGAGTCAAGTTCCCCAACTCTTGGAACAATCCTGGGCATCCATTGAAATAATCCTTCCACTAGAACTCAGAGTCTAGTGTGTTCTCCAAGTCAATTGAACAAGTGCTAATTTTTTAGACCACAAACGGTTGCGAAACGGAGCGTATCCAGCTTAAAAGCGAATAAAACACTCCCAACGGGTCAAAAATATAGCACTTTTCAACATGACTAGCATGGAGGAGCGAGCAGCCACAGAGGCGTTAGACTTGCAGGAAGAGATCAGTCAAGAGATCTCAAAACTGATCCGCAATTTCAAGAAAGATTCTGCGGAGAGGAAACAAAACCCAACATACTTTAAATCTAAGTTGGCCGCAATCGATGAAGCGTGGAATCGATTTGCGGAAAATGACCGTAATGTTCTGGAGAAATATAGAACCTCGGAATATCTAAATTTTTACAAAGACTGTCGTGACTCATGCGACAAGTATCGAAGCGCCATAACTGACGCAATGGCTCAAACTACGAGCCATGCCCAAGGAAACGCAGACGCTGCAAGGACCGAGGCGAGGCTTAGTGTGGCCAAGAGAATATATTTGAGAAATACCAAGTATCGATATTTTCATAGCCAACTAATTTCTGGAATTTTTTGCCGATATATATTTCTGACGATCTGGTACTTTTGGTCGCTCGGATTTTTACCTATATTTATAAAAAAACTGGCGGAACAACAATCGGCGGAATCGGAAAGCGGTATCGGAAAGCTGTTCTGAATAGGTTTTTCTTAGCTTAACAAAATTGCATACTCAGTTTTGCTAAAATACTTACCCATAATTTATAAAAAAGTTTTAATCTATTTTGTGTCGTTAATTTATAAGAAATTGGTGGAAGCGCCCGGCTGCGGTGGAGGCACCCGGTTCCCGCGTTGGCGCCGGCTGCCGCGGTGGCGTCCGGCTCCGGTGGAGGCGCCCGGCTCCGGTGGAGGCGCCCGGCTCCGGTGGAGGCACCCGGCTCCGGTGGAGGCGCCCGGTTCCCGCGTTGGCGCCGGCTGCCGCGGTAGTGCCCGAGGCATGGACGCATTGATCCGGCGATCCAATCCAGGGGATGACTCCTTAGTTAGTCCTCCTTCGGAGTACTTGACCGATCGCCGGTCAAAAGCCGAATGGCTTCCCCACTGCTGTGGCCCGTCTTATATAGGGCCGAGGCGAGGCTTAGTGTGGCCAAGAGAATATATTTGAGAAATACCAAGTATCGATATTTTCATAGCCAACTAATTTCTGGAATTTTTTGCCGATATATATTTTTACCTATTTTTATAAAAAAATGGCGGAACAACAATCGGCGGAAAATCTCATAGCTCGGCCAAAAATGCATGAAATCCAATTCGGAAAGCTGTTCTGAATAGGTTTTTCTAAGCAGTTTTGCAGTTTTGCTAAAATACTTACCCATAATTTATAAAAAAGTTTTAATCTATTTTGTATCGTTAATTTATAAGAAATTGGTGGAAGCGCCCGGCTCCGGTGGTGGCGTCCGGTTCCCGCGGTGGCGTCCGGCTCCGGCGGAGGTGCCCGGCTCAGGTGGAGGCGCCCGGTTCCCGCGTTGGCGCCCGGCTCAGGTGGAGGCACCCGGTTCCCGCGTTGGCGCCCGGCTCAGGTGGAGGCGCCCGGTTCCCGCGTTGGCGCCGGCTGCCGCGGTAGTGCCCGAGGCATGGACGCATTGATCCGGCGATCCAATCCAGGGAATGACTCCTTGGTTAGTCCTCCTTCGGAGTACTTGACCGATCGCCGGTCAAAAGCCGAATGGCTTCCCCACTGCTGTGGCCCGTCTTATATAGGGCCGAGGCGAGGCTTAGTGTGGCCAAGAGAATATATTTGAGAAATACCAAGTATCGATATTTTCATAGCCAACTAATTTCTGGAATTTTTTGCCGATATATATTTCTGACGATCTGGTACTTTTGGTCGCTCGGATTTTTACCTATATTTATAAAAAAACTGGCGGAACAACAATCGGCGGAATCGGAAAGCGGTATCGGAAAGCTGTTCTGAATAGGTTTTTCTTAGCTTAACAAAATTGCATACTCAGTTTTGCTAAAATACTTACCCATAATTTATAAAAAAGTTTTAATCTATTTTGTGTCGTTAATTTATAAGAAATTGGTGGAAGCGCCCGGCTGCGGTGGTGGCGTCCGGTTCCCGCGGTGGCGTCCGGCTCCGGCGGAGGTGCCCGGCTCCGGTAGAAGCGCCCGGCTCCGGTGAAAGCGCTCGGTTCCCGCGGTGGCGCCCGGCTCAGGTGGAGGCGCCCGGCTCCGGTGAAAGCGCTCGGTTCCCGCGGTGGCGCCCGGCTCAGGTGGAGGCGCCCGGTTCCCGCGCTGGCGCCGGCTGCCGCGGTGGTGCCCGAGGCATGTACGCATTGATCCGGCGATCCAATCCAGGGTATGACTCCTTAGTTAGTCCTCCTTCGGAGTACTTGACCGATCGCCGGTCAAAAGCCGAATGGCTTCCCCACTGCTGTGGCCCGTCTTATATAGGGCCGAGGCGAGGCTTAGTGTGGCCAAGAGAATATATTTGAGAAATACCAAGTATCGATATTTTCATAGCCAACTAATTTCTGGAATTTTTTGCCGATATATATTGTTCAGTCGCTGCAATATATATATAATTCATTATCATAACATTACATAATCTGTAATTCGTCAGTCACAGCACTCTCATATGCAGCCAAAATAAAGTATAGATTACCAGGTCAAGCGCATATGTAGATTCTGCTGACGACGATGAAGTGGAATGGAGCAATAGCCTCATTCTGCATATACCATTACAACCTACATTATTCTTGCACATCAACATTTGTAACCAGAAGCATATTCGTTTCCGCATGCACTAGCAACCTACATTATTCTTTATCATTAATATTTGTAAATGCAATCACATTTGTTAGCTATAAATATCGTTAAGTTTGAATCAATAAAGTCAGTAATCATCTGCAATTCAAAGAGATCTTTACTCCTCCAACTGCAGTCCACCTAGTTCAAGTGCTGGGTGCGACACAAACAAGGCAATTAGTTTATGTGCTATTTTGCCAGGCATCGAAGCCTACTCACACTAACAAACACTCATACAAACATTTGGTGACCCCGACAGTTCACGTCCTGCCGACAATTCACGTCCTGACGTCCTGCCGACAATTCACGTCCTGACGACAATTCACGTCCTGACGACAATTCACATCCTAACGATCAAATCCTAAGGACAATTCAGGTCCTGACGATCAAGTCCTAAGGAAAATTCAAGTCCCACGAGTCAAGTTCCCCAACTCTTGGAACAATCCTGGGCATCCATTGAAATAATCCTTCCACTAGAACTCAGAGTCTAGTGTGTTCTCCAAGTCAATTGAACAAGTGCTAATTTTTTAGACCACAAACGGTTGCGAAACGGAGCGTATCCAGCTTAAAAGCGAATAAAACACTCCCAACGGGTCAAAAATATAGCACTTTTCAACATGACTAGCATGGAGGAGCGAGCAGCCACAGAGGCGTTAGACTTGCAGGAAGAGATCAGTCAAGAGATCTCAAAACTGATCCGCAATTTCAAGAAAGATTCTGCGGAGAGGAAACAAAACCCAACATACTTTAAATCTAAGTTGGCCGCAATCGATGAAGCGTGGAATCGATTTGCGGAAAATGACCGTAATGTTCTGGAGAAATATAGAACCTCGGAATATCTAAATTTTTACAAAGACTGTCGTGACTCATGCGACAAGTATCGAAGCGCCATAACTGACGCAATGGCTCAAACTACGAGCCATGCCCAAGGAAACGCAGACGCTGCAAGCATACAGCAGCCTGTGGGCAAACTCATGTCGGCATGTCGCCGACAAAGAGCCATATCAGACTCTATCCATCGGGCTCTGAAAGAATTTTCAGAGACTGGAAAAACCATTACAAGTGATTTGATAAAATCACTATGGTCACAAGTTCAGGAGATCCACTTCGCTGTTCATGAAGAACACGAAGACCCGGTCAGGGGAGGATACGACATGCAGTCATTTCTCCGACTGGAAAGGGATATCCAAAAGGTGTTAGGGGCAAAAACCAATGCATCGAGCAATGAAGATGTACACTTGCCCAGAGTTAGCATCCCCAAATTCGATGGGGATCTACTCAAATGGACGCAGTTTTTTGATTTATTCAAATGCATGGTCCATGACACCAACATGCCGACAGTACGGAAAATGTGGTATCTAAAAACCACCGTAACTGGAGAGGCAGAAAGATTGATAAGACACATCGATCTAAAAGAAGAAAATTACGCAAGCGCATGGGGCATATTGGTTGATGAATACAACAATCCCCGACACGTAGCCGACACGATTCTTAATCGGCTCTTGCAACACCACACAAATAGTGACGATCCGAAATCACTGAAAGAGTTGTATATAACAACTATCGAGTCCCTGGCATCATTAAGGGGACTAGGAATCGATGTATCCAGCTGGGATACAATATTGATTGCTATCATCAAGCAAAAATTGGATATTACTAATAGAGCCTTGTACGAACAGTCGTTGGATGGTTCTCGACAACTGCAAGGTCTCGACACAATACTTAACTTCCTCGACCAGAGAATTCGCGTACTGGGAACAGGAAAAAGAAGTCAACAAGCAAAAAGGGATCAGAAGGGGCCAACATGCACTTCTGCCAGCGCTGGAAAATTACCAAGCTGCCCATTTTGCAAACGGAATCATTGGCTATACAAATGTGATGACTTCCGTAATAAACCAATACCCGAACGACTCAATTGGGTACAAAAACAACGAATGTGTGTCAACTGCTTCAGCAGCGACCACAAGGCAAAAGAATGCCGAGGCCGTTTGTGTTTTAAATGCGATAAAAAACACCATACACTGCTGCATCTTGAAACGTCATCAGGTGCAGCAACTGAACCACAATCACCTTCTGTAGGGGCAGCAAGTAACAAGAGTTACAATCTGCTGGCCACAGTCAAGGTATCAGTAAAAGCAAGCAATGGTCAGGTGGCCACTTTCAGAGCTCTGCTTGATTCAGGATCACAAATAAACTTGATCTCTGAACGAATGGCTTCAAAGCTATCATTAAGGCTCCACGGTACTTCATTACGTATCGAAGGTATTGGAGGCAATCCTAAGACTAGTCGAGCTAGAGTAAATGTGCAAATGAAATCAATGCATAACGACTTTACTCAGCAAGTCGAGGCTTTCGTGTTACCACACATTATAGCCGATCAACCGGCTCATCAGCTAGATCCAACAAATCTACGACTTCCTCAAAACATCGCTCTGGCAGATGCAAACTTTGATAAGCCAGGAAAAATTGACATGCTTATCGGAGCTGAGCACTACTATTCGTTACTGCTGCCAAACCAGATGATGTTAAAACCAGGCGGCCCGGTCCTACAGAATACTAAACTTGGTTGGATTGTCGCCGGGAAAGTATCTGCAGAAAACAACCAAGCAGCAATTTGCGCGCCTGTAACCACAGAGGACCAAATCGACACGCTTTTGGAACGTTTCTGGACTTTGGAGAACCTAGAAACGGAAGAGAAACCAAAATCACCGATAGAAGCTCATTGCGAAAGACACTTCCTAGGAAATCTCCAATTCGCAGCAGATGGAAGGTTTATAGTAAAGCTGCCCTTTTCGGAGCAATCATCAACCCTGGGGGCATCGCAGAAAACTGCAACTAACAGGTTTCTGGCACTAGAGCGCAGAACATCACCTGAAGTCTGGAAGGGTTACGTAGAGTTTATGGACGAGTATGAAAGCCTTGGACACATGAAAGAAGTGCCTCCCACAAGAATACCTACGGATCACTACTTTATTCCGCACCACTGTGTGCTAAAACCCGAAAGCAGCACTACAAAACTACGGGTAGTGTTCGATGCTTCCTGCAAGACCACCAGCAACAAGTCGTTAAATGATATTTTGTATGCTGGACCCACCGTACAGAGCGAACTGTTTGCAATTTTACTACGGTTCCGCACTCACAAGTACGTGTTCACAGCCGATATAGAGAAAATGTATCGCCAGGTATGGATACATCCTGATAATCAATTTTATCAATTAATCGTCTGGCGAAAGAATCCATCAGACGAACTCAAGTATTATCGACTTAAAACCGTAACATACGGTACAACATCAGCTCCATTCCTAGCTACAAAATGCTTGGATTACTTGGCTGAGAAAACCAAAAAGAATTTACCGCTTGGAGCAGCCGTGCTCAAGCATGATTTTTATGTTGACGACTGTCTCACAGGAGCAAATAGCATCCCCGAAGCAGTTCAGATTCAACAAGAGCTAAACAAAATACTGCTACCAGCCGGATTCAAGCTCCGAAAGTGGTGCTCCAACAATGACGAAGTTCTTGCACAAATTCCAAAGGAAGACGTAGTCAGCCACGTCAAATTAGACGAAACCCTTCAACACTACAGTGTGAAAACATTGGGTTTAATCTGGGTACCAAATAAGGATCAGCTATGTGGGCGATCCCAAAAAAGTGAAGCGTCAACCATCACCAAACGAGTGGTGAGCTCGGAGGCATCACAAATTTTCGATCCACTAGGACTATTCGCTCCTGTTGTGGTAAAGGCTAAGATATTCATGCAAAGCCTGTGGGAGCTGAAGATGGGCTGGGACGACGAGCTTCCTCAACTTCTGCAAACTGAGTGGAAAAATTATCGTGCTGATCTACAAGCATTGAACAATTTGCAAATTCCACGGCACATCTTTGACGGAAAGGTGCCCATTAATCAGGAAATTCACACGTTTGTCGATGCATCAGAGCGGGCATACGGAGCAGCAATCTATGTCCGAGCCACATATAAGAACAATCAAGTGTCTGTTCGGCTACTGTGCTCAAAGTCAAGAGTAGCGCCGACAGCAAAAGAGACGCTGCCTCGCCTGGAACTATGCGCCGCAGTCTTGGGAGCAGAGCTAACCCACAGGGTGAGGAAGGATTTACGTATACCAAACGATAAGGTACCTGGATACTTATGGTCAGATTCGACTGTGGTGCTGTCCTGGATAAATGCATCAGCATCATCATATCACACGTTTGTGGCAAATCGAATCGCAAAAATCCAAGCTGTTTCAGACCAATCTCAGTGGCGTCACGTGTCATCAGCTAACAATCCAGCAGATGTACTATCAAGAGGAATTGCCGCCAGCAGGTTAGCAGAACACAATCTATGGCTATATGGACCTCTATTTCTACATGGCTCTCGCGACAAGTGGGCTCAGGTACCAACTACCACCCCCAGCGATCTAGAACGCAGGCTCAATCACATAAGCTTGCCCACATGTCAAAATGAAATTGGCAGTGTACTCTACAAGTGCAACCACAGCAACTCCTTCAATAAGCTACAACGTATTGTAGCATATATGATGCGGTTCTGTAACAAGAAAAACAGATCACCCACAACTACATTGTGTGTCGGTGAGTTAACCAATGCAAGGACCATCATCCTGCGAACTATCCAGCAAATTGATTTTAGTGCTGAATACAAACAACTCCGAATCCACAAAACATTGGACAAAAAGAGCTCGATTGTCTCCCTATGTCCTGTAATCGGAAACGACGGACTTATCAGAGTCGGAGGTAGATTAGAAGAATCTAGCCTTCCATATAACGCGAAGCATCAAATTTTGCTTCCATACAACGATGCACTTGTGAAAATGCTACTGCGAGAGATGCATGAAGAGAACATGCATTGCGGGGCTCAAGCTCTAAGAGCCATTGCCAGACAACAATATTGGATTCTCAATGATAAAACAATGGCAAGAAGCATAATTCACAGCTGTGTCAGATGTACAAAGGCACGGCCCAAGTTGATGCAACAAATCATGGGCAACCTACCAGCTGACCGAGTAACACAAGCTCGGCCATTCTTTAACTCTGGTGTTGACTACTGTGGACCGATTTGGATTCATCACAAACTACGTGGAAAAAGACCTGATAAGGCATACATTGCAGTCTTCTGCTGTTTTGCAACAAAAGCAGTTCATCTGGAGTTAGTAAGTGACTTGACAACAGATGCATTTTTAGCTGCTCTTCGGCGATTTTTGGGTCGACGCGGAAAATGTCAGACTATTCACTGTGACAACGCAACAAACTTTGTCGGTGCCAATAATCAATTGAAGGCCCTAGAGGGAGCTATATTCACCGACAAGGCTCAAGAACAGATTATAAACCATTGCAATAAAAAGCAAGTGGAGTTTAAGTTCATACCGCCCCGAGCACCATCGTTTGGCGGGCTTTGGGAAGCTGCGGTGAAATCTGCGAAGCGGCTTCTAGTATCAGTCACAGCCACAGCGTCATTAACATTTGAGGAGCTTAACACCGTAATCGTGGAAGTCGAAGCAATCCTCAATTCCCGACCGCTGACACCAATGTCATCTGATCCAACAGATACATCAGCTCTGACTCCTGGCCATTTTTTGATTGGTGAACCGTTGACCGCCGCTCCCGATGCAAATCTAGCCTCACCAGGGAAAACGTTGGTGAAAAGATGGGAATTAGTGTCCAGATTAAAACAAATGTTCTGGGACCAATGGTCTATGGAGTATCTACAAGAGCTTCAAATGCGCAACAAGTGGAAAACCGCATCACAAAACGTGAAAGAGGGACTACTTGTGCTAGTCAAGGAAGACAACGTGCCTGTGATGAGTTGGCCAATGGGACGAATAGTGAAGACATATCCCGGTAAGGACGACCATGTCCGAGTAGTAGATGTAAAGACTGCATCTGGGATCTTCAAACGGTCAGTAACTCGTCTCGCGCCACTGTTAAAAGAAGAAACAGCCGTTAAACGTCCGCACAGTTCCATCGAAGATACAACGGCAAAGGATGAAATGCCTACACAGAGGAGGAAGATATCACCTTCGATCCTTCCAACCCTGCTGGCAATGTTACTCATTCTGCCACTAGCGTTGGGACAACAAACAAAGGTCACACATTTCACAAATCAGCCAGGACTGTTCTATGAAAGAATCGGGACCTCTAGAATGGCAATTTCAGACTGGACCATCATTGTATATTACGACTTGCAACCATATTGGAGTGACATGAGAGTATTGGCTGCCGGGATAGCTGAACTCAAGCACAAGTGTTCAGAATTACAAAACGTCAATGCATGTAACTCTATATATGCACACTTTCAACATGTACATGCCGAATTACAAGCCGGAAATGAGCTTATTAACCACCCACGGCAGCGAAGATCACCGCTAGATATAGTCGGTAATGTGGCGAACTCATTATTTGGCGTGCTGGATTCCAAATATGCTGAAGATATGTCCAAGGTCATAAACGATGTCAAATCGAACGAGGACGTACTAATGATGCTATTGAAGAACCAAACATCAATCTTGGATTCCACTATAAATGTGGTAAGGAAAAGCAATTCAGCTACCAACGACCGCATACGAAACATAGAACGACAAATAGATGCTCTCACCAGAGAACGAGGAAAATATCAAGGCAACTATCTGCAACAAGCATTCATGATCCTGACAGCCCAACTCACTCTACTGGCAAATGGAATGCAGCGAATGCAAAATGAGATAACCAACGTTCTTACCGACATTCGCCACCGAACAATTAGTCCCATGCTAGTTTCTCCCCAACAATTAAGGGATCAACTTGATCAGATTAGGGAGCACATCCCACCGGATCAACAGCTGCCAGTCTCTTCAAATGACGTAATACAACTCTATCGAATCATGCATGCCGAGGGAACAACAACCACTGACCATGTTATCTTCAAAATAACGCTGCCATTAGTATCCACAGCGCAGCAAGAAGTTTTCAGCGTCATCCCCATCCCTGCATGGAAGGCAGGAAGTTGGCATGAATTCAAGCTCAAAACAAGGATCATAACTGTCAATGCCCATAGAGATCAATTCATGGGACTAACTACTGACGAGTTTGATCAATGTCTACAATTGCCAAAGGATGAACACATATGCGTCAATCATCAAGCTACGTTTAGCGTAGATAATCGATGTGAATTTCAGTTGTTCAATAACAAGACTGAAACGGAATGTGAGACTGCTAAATCGAAGTCCGATTTAATATGGTCAGCAACACATCAACGAAACAGATGGATGTTTGCAACCCACAGTCCGATCGAACTGCAGGCTGTATGCAAGGGAGTTCCCTCCACAGTACAAATGGAAGGAACAGGCTTACTATCACTCGCCGCAGGTTGCACGGCACGCAACTCAAAAATCAGTGTTAGTACATTTAGCACAAGCCGCAGCGAGACAAAAGCAGCATATGTTCGTTTTGGCAACATCACCAAGATAAACATAGAAGAGACACCGAAACCAGGCTTAGAATCGACGACCAAGACAGTCGACGCCGAATTACGCGAATTAGATGCCCTACAACAACAACTGGCCAAACTAAAAGATGCGAAGTACGAAAATCAAGTCAGCGTTGTACACCATCATCAAGTAGCCGCCTATGTGGCACTATCAATATCAATACTACTGATCGTGACCCTGAGTCTGCGATATCGACGAGGCAATTGGAGAACACCACAATGCGGCCCCAATCCCCGGACAACAAGTGACCAGCCAGCACCCGAACCTACCCCACGGAGTTTTTCGTTCGACATTACTGAAAGTTGAACACCCGTTCAACGGCCGGGAGAATGTTCAGTCGCTGCAATATATATATAATTCATTATCATAACATTACATAATCTGTAATTCGTCAGTCACAGCACTCTCATATGCAGCCAAAATAAAGTATAGATTACCAGGTCAAGCGCATATGTAGATTCTGCTGACGACGATGAAGTGGAATGGAGCAATAGCCTCATTCTGCATATACCATTACAACCTACATTATTCTTGCACATCAACATTTGTAACCAGAAGCATATTCGTTTCCGCATGCACTAGCAACCTACATTATTCTTTATCATTAATATTTGTAAATGCAATCACATTTGTTAGCTATAAATATCGTTAAGTTTGAATCAATAAAGTCAGTAATCATCTGCAATTCAAAGAGATCTTTACTCCTCCAACTGCAGTCCACCTAGTTCAAGTGCTGGGTGCGACACAAACAAGGCAATTAGTTTATGTGCTATTTTGCCAGGCATCGAAGCCTACTCACACTAACAAACACTCATACAAACATATATTTCTGACGATCTGGTACTTTTGGTCGCTCGGATTTTTACCTATATTTATAAAAAAACTGGCGGAACAACAATCGGCGGAATCGGAAAGCGGTATCGGAAAGCTGTTCTGAATAGGTTTTTCTTAGCTTAACAAAATTGCATACTCAGTTTTGCTAAAATACTTACCCATAATTTATAAAAAAGTTTTAATCTATTTTGTGTCGTTAATTTATAAGAAATTGGTGGAAGCGCCCGGCTGCGGTGGAGGCACCCGGTTCCCGCGGTGGCGTCCGGCTCCCGCGGTGGCGTCCGGCTCCGGTGGAGGCGCCCGGCTCCGGTGGAGGCACCCGGCTCCGGTGGAGGCGCCCGGCTCCAGTGGAGGCGCCCGGTTCCCGCGTTGGCGCCGGCTGCCGCGGTAGTGCCCGAGGCATGGACGCATTGATCCGGCGATCCAATCCAGGGTATGACTCCTTAGTTAGTCCTCCTTCGGAGTACTTGACCGATCGCCGGTCAAAAGCCGAATGGCTTCCCCACTGCTGTGGCCCGTCTTATATAGGGCCGAGGCGAGGCTTAGTGTGGCCAAGAGAATATATTTGAGAAATACCAAGTATCGATATTTTCATAGCCAACTAATTTCTGGAATTTTTTGCCGATATATATTTTTACCTATTTTTATAAAAAAATGGCGGAACAACAATCGGCGGAAAATCTCATAGCTCCGCCAAAAATGCATGAAATCCAATTCGGAAAGCTGTTCTGAATAGGTTTTTCTAAGCAGTTTTGCAGTTTTGCTAAAATACTTACCCATAATTTATAAAAAAGTTTTAATCTATTTTGTATCGTTAATTTATAAGAAATTGGTGGAAGCGCCCGGCTCCGGTGGTGGCGTCCGGTTCCCGCGGTGGCGTCCGGCTCCGGCGGAGGTGCCCGGCTCAGGTGGAGGCGCCCGGTACCCGCGTTGGCGCCCGGCTCAGGTGGAGGCGCCCGGTTCCCGCGTTGGCGCCGGCTGCCGCGGTAGTGCCCGAGGCATGGACGCATTGATCCGGCGATCCAATCCAGGGAATGACTCCTTGGTTAGTCCTCCTTCGGAGTACTTGACCGATCGCCGGTCAAAAGCCGAATGGCTTCCCCACTGCTGTGGCCCGTCTTATATAGGGCCGAGGCGAGGCTTAGTGTGGCCAAGAGAATATATTTGAGAAATACCAAGTATCGATATTTTCATAGCCAACTAATTTCTGGAATTTTTTGCCGATATATATTTTTACCTATTTTTATAAAAAAATGGCGGAACAACAATCGGCGGAAAATCTCATAGCTCGGCCAAAAATGCATGAAATCCAATTCGGAAAGCTGTTCTGAATAGGTTTTTCTAAGCTTAACAAAATTCCATACTCAGTTTTGATAAAATACTGGAATTTCTGGAATTTTTTCCCGATATATATTTTTACCTATTTTTATAAAAAAATGGCGGAACAACAATCGGCGGAAAATCTCATAGCTCGGCCAAAAATGCATGAAATCCAATTCGGAAAGCTGTTCTGAATAGGTTTTTCTAAGCTTAACAAAATTGCATACTCAGTTTTGCTAAAATACTTACCCATAATTTATAAAAAAGTTTTAATCTATTTTGTATCGTTAATTTATAAGAAATTGGTGGAAGCGCCCTGCTCCGGTGGTGGAGTCCGGTTCCCGCGGTGGCGTCCGGCTCCGGCGGAGGTGCCCGGCTCCGGTGAAAGCGCTCGGTTCCCGCGGTGGCGCCCGGCTCAGGTGGAGGCGCCCGGTTCCCGCGTTGGCGCCCGGCTCAGGTGGAGGCGCCCGGTTCCCGCGTTGGCGCCGGCTGCCGCGGTAGTGCCCGAGGCATGGACGCATTGATCCGGCGATCCAATCCAGGGGATGACTCCTTGGTTAGTCCTCCTTCGGAGTACTTGACCGATCGCCGGTCAAAAGCCGAATGGCTTCCCCACTGCTGTGGCCCGTCTTATATAGGGCCGAGGCGAGGCGTAGTGTGGCCAAGAGAATATATTTGAGAAATACCAAGTATCGATATTTTCATAGCCAACTAATTTCTGGAATTTTTTGCCGATATATATTTCTGACGATCTGGTACTTTTGGTCGCTCGGATTTTTACCTATATTTATAAAAAAACTGGCGGAACAACAATCGGCGGAATCGGAAAGCGGTATCGGAAAGCTGTTCTGAATAGGTTTTTCTTAGCTTAACAAAATTGCATACTCAGTTTTGCTAAAATACTTACCCATAATTTATAAAAAAGTTTTAATCTATTTTGTGTCGTTAATTTATAAGAAATTGGTGGAAGCGCCCGGCTGCGGTGGAGGCACCCGGTTCCCGCGGTGGCGTCCGGCGCCCGCGGTGGCGTCCGGCTCCGGTGGAGGCGCCCGGCTCCGGTGGAGGCACCAGGCTCCGGTGGAGGCGCCCGGCTCCAGTGGAGGCGCCCGGGTCCAGTGGAGGCGCCCGGTTCCCGCGTTGGCGCCGGCTGCCGCGGGAGTGCCCGAGGCATGGACGCATTGATCCGGCGATCCAATCCAGGGTATGACTCCTTAGTTAGTCCTCCTTCGGAGTACTTGACCGATCGCCGGTCAAAAGCCGAATGGCTTCCCCACTGCTGTGGCCCGTCTTATATAGGGCCGAGGCGAGGCTTAGTGTGGCCAAGAGAATATATTTGAGAAATACCAAGTATCGATATTTTCATAGCCAACTAATTTCTGGAATTTTTTGCCGATATATATTTTTACCTATTTTTATAAAAAAATGGCGGAACAACAATCGGCGGAAAATCTCATAGCTCGGCCAAAAATGCATGAAATCCAATTCGGAAAGCTGTTCTGAATAGGTTTTTCTAAGCTTAACAAAATTCCATACTCAGTTTTGATAAAATACTGGAATTTCTGGAATTTTTTGCCGATATATATTTTTACCTATTTTTATAAAAAAATGGCGGAACAACAATCGGCGGAAAATCTCATAGCTCGGCCAAAAATGCATGAAATCCAATTCGGAAAGCTGTTCTGAATAGGTTTTTTCTAAGCTTAACAAAATTGCATACTCAGTTTTGCTAAAATACTTACCCATAATTTATAAAAAAGTTTTAATCTATTTTGTATCGTTTATTTATAAGAAATTGGTGGAAGCGCCCTGCTCCGGTGGTGGAGTCCGGTTCCCGCGGTGGCGTCCGGCTCCGGCGGAGGTGCCCGGCTCCGGTGAAAGCGCTCGGTTCCCGCGGTGGCGCCCGGCTCAGGTGGAGGCGCCCGGTTCCCGCGTTGGCGCCCGGCTCAGGTGGAGGCGCCCGGTTCCCGCGTTGGCGCCGGCTGCCGCGGTAGTGCCCGAGGCATGGACGCATTGATCCGGCGATCCAATCCAGGGGATGACTCCTTGGTTAGTCCTCCTTCGGAGTACTTGACCGATCGCCGGTCAAAAGCCGAATGGCTTCCCCACTGCTGTGGCCCGTCTTATATAGGGCCGAGGCGAGGCTTAGTGTGGCCAAGAGAATATATTTGAGAAATACCAAGTATCGATATTTTCATAGCCAACTAATTTCTGGAATTTTTTGCCGATATATATTTTTACCTATTTTTATAAAAAAATGGCGGAACAACAATCGGCGGAAAATCTCATAGCTCGGCCAAAAATGCATGAAATCCAATTCGGAAAGCTGTTCTGAATAGGTTTTTCTAAGCTTAACAAAATTGCATACTCAGTTTTGCTAAAATACTTACCCATAATTTATAAAAAAGTTTTAATCTATTTTTTATCGTTAATTTATAAGAAATTGGTGGAAGCGCCCGGCTCCGGTGGTGGCGTCCGGTTCCCGCGGTGGCGTCCGGCTCCGGCGGAGGTGCCCGGCTCCGGCGGAGGTGCCCGGCTCCGGCGGAGGTGCCCGGCTCCGGTGAAAGCGCTCGGTTCCTGCGGTGGTTAGTCCTCCTTCGGAGTACTTGACCGATCGCCGGTCAAAAGCCGAATGGCATCCCCACTGCTGTGGCCCGTCTTATATAGGACCGAGGCGAGGCTTAGTGTGGCCAAGAGAATATATTTGAGAAATACCAAGTATCGATATTTTCATAGCCAACTAATTTCTGGAATTTTTTGCCGATATATATTTCTGACGATCTGGTACTTTTGGTCGCTCGGATTTTTACCTATATTTATAAAAAAACTGGCGGAACAACAATCGGCGGAATCGGAAAGCGGTATCGGAAAGCTGTTCTGAATAGGTTTTTCTTAGCTTAACAAAATTGCATACTCAGTTTTGCTAAAATACTTACCCATAATTTATAAAAAAGTTTTAATCTATTTTGTATCGTTAATTTATAAGAAATTGGTGGAAGCGCCCGGCTCCGGTGGTGGCGTCCGGTTCCCGCGGTGGCGTCCGGCTCCGGCGGAGGTGCCCGGCTCCGGCGGAGGTGCCCGGCTCCGGTGAAAGCGCTCGGTTCCCGCGTTGGCGCCCGGCTCAGGTGGAGGCGCCCGGTTCCCGCGTTGGCGCCCGGCTCAGGTGGAGGCGCCCGGTTCCCGCGTTGGCGCCGGCTGCCGCGGTAGTGCCCGAGGCATGGACGCATTGATCCGGCGATCCAATCCAGGGGATGACTCCTTGGTTAGTCCTCCTTCGGAGTACTTGACCGATCGCCGGTCAAAAGCCGAATGGCATCCCCACTGCTGTGGCCCGTCTTATATAGGACCGAGGCGAGGCTTAGTGTGGCCAAGAGAATATATTTGAGAAATACCAAGTATCGATATTTTCATAGCCAACTAATTTCTGGAATTTTTTGCCGATATATATTTCTGACGATCTGGTACTTTTGGTCGCTCGGATTTTTACCTATATTTATAAAAAAACTGGCGGAACAACAATCGGCGGAATCGGAAAGCGGTATCGGAAAGCTGTTCTGAATAGGTTTTTCTTAGCTTAACAAAATTGCATACTCAGTTTTGCTAAAATACTTACCCATAATTTTTAAAAAAGTTGTAATCTATTTTGTGTCGTTAATTTATAAGAAATTGGTGGAAGCGCCCGGCTGCGGTGGTGGCGTCCGGTTCCCGCGGTGGCGTCCGGCTCCGGCGGAGGTGCCCGGCTCCGGTAGAAGCGCCCGGCTCCGGTGAAAGCGCTCGGTTCCCGCGGTGGCGCCCGGCTCAGGTGGAGGCGCCCGGCTCCGGTGAAAGCGCTCGGTTCCCGCGGGGGCGCCCGGCTCAGGGGGAGGCGCCCGGTTCCCGCGTTGGCGCCGGCTGCCGCGGTGGTGCCCGAGGCATGTACGCATTGATCCGGCGATCCAATCCAGGGGATGACTCCTTGGTTAGTCCTCCTTCGGAGTACTTGACCGATCGCCGGTCAAAAGCCGAATGGCATCCCCACTGCTGTGGCCCGTCTTATATAGGACCGAGGCGAGGCTTAGTGTGGCCAAGAGAATATATTTGAGAAATACCAAGTATCGATATTTTCATAGCCAACTAATTTCTGGAATTTTTTGCCGATATATATTTCTGACGATCTGGTACTTTTGGTCGCTCGGATTTTTACCTATATTTATAAAAAAACTGGCGGAACAACAATCGGCGGAATCGGAAAGCGGTATCGGAAAGCTGTTCTGAATAGGTTTTTCTTAGCTTAACAAAATTGCATACTCAGTTTTGCTAAAATACTTACCCATAATTTATAAAAAAGTTTTAATCTATTTTGTGTCGTTAATTTATAAGACATTGGTGGAAGCGCCCGGCTGCGGTGGAGGCACCCGGTTCCCGCGGTGGCGTCCGGCTCCCGCGGTGGCGTCCGGCTCCGGTGGAGGCGCCCGGCTCCGGTGGAGGCACCCGGCTCCGGTGGAGGCGCCCGGCTCCGGTGGAGGCGCCCGGCTCCAGTGGAAGCGCCCGGCTCCAGTGGAGGCGCCCGGCTCCAGTGGAGGCGCCGGGTTCCCGGGGTGGCGCCGGCTGCCGCGGTAGTGCCCGAGGCATGGACGCATTGATCCGGCGATCCAATCCAGGGGATGACTCCTTGGTTAGTCCTCCTTCGGAGTACTTGACCGATCGCCGGTCAAAAGCCGAATGGCATCCCCACTGCTGTGGCCCGTCTTATATAGGACCGAGGCGAGGCTTAGTGTGGCCAAGAGAATATATTTGAGAAATACCAAGTATCGATATTTTCATAGCCAACTAATTTCTGGAATTTTTTGCCGATATATATTTCTGACGATCTGGTACTTTTGGTCGCTCGGATTTTTACCTATATTTATAAAAAAACTGGCGGAACAACAATCGGCGGAATCGGAAAGCGGTATCGGAAAGCTGTTCTGAATAGGTTTTTCTTAGCTTAACAAAATTGCATACTCAGTTTTGCTAAAATACTTACCCATAATTTATAAAAAAGTTTTAATCTATTTTGTGTCGTTAATTTATAAGAAATTGGTGGAAGCGCCCGGCTGCGGTGGAGGCACCCGGTTCCCGCGGTGGCGTCCGGCTCCCGCGGTGGCGTCCGGCTCCGGTGGAGGCGCCCGGCTCCGGTGGAGGCACCCGGCTCCGGTGGAGGCGCCCGGCTCCGGTGGAGGCGCCCGGCTCCAGTGGAGGCGCCCGGTTCCCGCGTTGGCGCCGGCTGCCGCGGTAGTGCCCGAGGCATGGACGCATTGATCCGGCGATCCAATCCAGGGGATGACTCCTTAGTTAGTCCTCCTTCGGAGTACTTGACCGATCGCCGGTCAAAAGCCGAATGGCTTCCCCACTGCAGTGGCCCGTCTTATATAGGGCCGAGGCGAGGCTTAGTGTGGCCAAGAGAATATATTTGAGAAATACCAAGTATCGATATTTTCATAGCCAACTAATTTCTGGAATATTTTGCCGATATATATTTTTACCTATTTTTATAAAAAAATGGCGGAACAACAATCGGCGGAAAATCTCATAGCTCGGCCAAAAATGCATGAAATCCAATTCGGAAAGCTGTTCTGAATAGGTTTTTCTAAGCAGTTTTGCAGTTTTGCTAAAATACTTACCCATAATTTATAAAAAAGTTTTAATCTATTTTGTATCGTTAATTTATAAGAAATTGGTGGAAGCGCCCGGCTCCGGTGGTGGCGTCCGGTTCCCGCGGTGGCGTCCGGCTCCGGCGGAGGTGCCCGGCTCCGGTGAAAGCGCTCGGTTCCCGCGGTGGCGCCCGGCTCAGGTGGAGGCGCCCGGTTCCCGCGTTGGCGCCCGGCTCAGGTGGAGGCGCCCGGTTCCCGCGTTGGCGCCGGCTGCCGCGGTAGTGCCCGAGGCATGGACGCATTGATCCGGCGATCCAATCCAGGGGATGACTCCTTGGTTAGTCCTCCTTCGGAGTACTTGACCGATCGCCGGTCAAAAGCCGAATGGCTTCCCCACTGCTGTGGCCCGTCTTATATAGGGCCGAGGCGAGGCTTAGTGTGGCCAAGAGAATATATTTGAGAAATACCAAGTATCGATATTTTCATAGCCAACTAATTTCTGGAATTTTTTGCCGATATATATTTTTACCTATTTTTATAAAAAAATGGCGGAACAACAATCGGCGGAAAATCTCATAGCTCGGCCAAAAATGCATGAAATCCAATTCGGAAAGCTGTTCTGAATAGGTTTTTCTAAGCTTAACAAAATTGCATACTCAGTTTTGCTAAAATACTTACCCATAATTTATAAAAAAGTTTTAATCTATTTTGTATCGTTAATTTATAAGAAATTGGTGGAAGCGCCCTGCTCCGGTGGTGGAGTCCGGTTCCCGCGGTGGCGTCCGGCTCCGGCGGAGGTGCCCGGCTCCGGTGAAAGCGCTCGGTTCCCGCGGTGGCGCCCGGCTCAGGTGGAGGCGCCCGGTTCCCGCGTTGGCGCCCGGCTCAGGCGGAGGCGCCCGGTTCCCGCGTTGGCGCCGGCTGCCGCGGTAGTGCCCGAGGCATGGACGCATTGATCCGGCGATCCAATCCAGGGGATGACTCCTTGGTTAGTCCTCCTTCGGAGTACTTGACCGATCGCCGGTCAAAAGCCGAATGGCTTCCCCACTGCTGTGGCCCGTCTTATATAGGGCCGAGGCGAGGCTTAGTGTGGCCAAGAGAATATATTTGAGAAATACCAAGTATCGATATTTTCATAGCCAACTAATTTCTGGAATTTTTTGCCGATATATATTTTTACCTATTTTTATAAAAAAATGGCGGAACAACAATCGGCGGAAAATCTCATAGCTCGGCCAAAAATGCATGAAATCCAATTCGGAAAGCTGTTCTGAATAGGTTTTTCTAAGCTTAACAAAATTGCATACTCAGTTTTGCTAAAATACTTACCCATAATTTATAAAAAAGTTTTAATCTATTTTTTATCGTTAATTTATAAGAAATTGGTGGAAGCGCCCGGCTCCGGTGGTGGCGTCCGGTTCCCGCGGTGGCGTCCGGCTCCGGCGGAGGTGCCCGGCTCCGGTGAAAGCGCTCGGTTCCCGCGGTGGCGCCCGGCTCAGGTGGAGGCGCCCGGTTCCCGCGTTGGCGCCCGGCTCAGGTGGAGGCGCCCGGTTCCCGCGTTGGCGCCGGCTGCCGCGGTAGTGCCCGAGGCATGGACGCATTGATCCGGCGATCCAATCCAGGGGATGACTCCTTGGTTAGTCCTCCTTCGGAGTACTTGACCGATCGCCGGTCAAAAGCCGAATGGCTTCCCCACTGCTGTGGCCCGTCTTATATAGGGCCGAGGCGAGGCTTAGTGTGACCAAGAGAATATATTTGAGAAATACCAAGTATCGATATTTTCATAGCCAACTAATTTCTGGAATTTTTTGCCGATATATATTTCTGACGATCTGGTACTTTTGGTCGCTCGGATTTTTACCTATATTTATAAAAAAACTGGCGGAACAACAATCGGCGGAAAATCTCATAGCTCGGCCAAAAATGCATGAAATCCAATTCGGAAAGCTGTTCTGAATAGGTTTTTCTAAGCTTAACAAAATTGCATACTCAGTTTTGCTAAAATACTTACCCATAATTTATAAAAAAGTTTTAATCTATTTTGTATCGTTAATTTATAAGAAATTGGTGGAAGCGCCCGGCTCCGGTGGAGGCGCCCGGTTCCCGCGGTGGCGCCCGGCTCCGGTGGAGGCGCCCGGTTCCCGCGGTGGCATCCGGCTTCGTCGGAGGTTGGCNGCTCCGGTGGAAGCGCTCGGCTCCCGCGGTGGCGCCCGGCTCCGGTGGAGGCACCCGGCTCCGGTGGAGGCGCCCGGCTCCGGTGGAAACGCCCGGCTCCGGTGGAGGCGCCCGGTTCCCGCGTTGGCGCCGGCTGCCGCGGTAGTGCCCGAGGCATGGACGCATTGATCCGGCGATCCAATCCAGGGGATGACTCCTTGGTTAGTCCTCCTTCGGAGTACTTGACCGATCGCCGGTCTAAAAGCCGAATGGCTTCCCCACTGCTGTGGCCCGTCTTATATAGGGCCGAGGCGAGGCTTAGTGTGGCCAAGAGAATATATTTGAGAAATACCAAGTATCGATATTTTCATAGCCAACTAATTTCTGGAATTTTTTGCCGATATATATTTCTGACGATCTGGTACTTTTGGTCGCTCGGATTTTTACCTATATTTATAAAAAAACTGGCGGAACAACAATCGGCGGAAAATCTCATAGCTCGGCCAAAAATGCATGAAATCCAATTCGGAAAGATGTTCTGAATAGGTTTTTCTAAGCTTAACAAAACTGCATACTCAGTTTTGCTAAAATACTTACTCATAATTTATAAAAAAAGTTTTAATCCTTTTTTTATCGTTAATTTATAAGAAATTGGTGGAAGCGCCCGGCTCCGGTGGTGGCGTCCGGTTCCCGCGGTGGCGTCCGGCTCCGGCGGAGGTGCCCGGCTCCGGTGGGAGCGCTCGGCTCCCGTGGTAGCGCACGGTTCCGGTGGAGGCACCCGGCTCCGGTGGAGGCGCCCGGCTCCGGTGGAAGCGCCCGGCTCCGGTGGAGGCGCTCGGTTCCTGCGGTGGCGCCCGGCTCCGGTGGAGGCACCCGGCTCCGGTGGAGGCGCCCGGTTCCCGCGGCGGCGCCCGGCTCCGGTGGAGGCGCCCGGTTCCCGCGGTGGCATCCGGCTTCGCCGGAGGTTCGCGGCCCCGGTGGAAGCGCTCGGCTCCCGCGGTGGCGCCCGGCTCCGGTGGAGGCACCCGGCTCCGGTGGAGGCGCCCGGCTCCGGTGGAAGCGCCCGGCTCCGGTGGAGGCGCTCGGTTCCTGCGGTGGCGCCCGGCTCCGGTGGAGGCACCCGGCTCCGGTGGAGGCGCCCGGTTCCCGCGGTGGCGCCCGGCTCCGGTGGAGGCCCCCGGTTCCCGCGGTGGCATCCGGCTTCGTCGGAGGTTCGCGGCTCCGGTGGAAGCGCTCGGCTCCCGCGGTGGCGCCCGGCTCCGGTGGAGGCACCCGGCTCCGGTGGAGGCGCCCGGCTCCGGTGGAGGCGCCCGGCTCCGGTGGAGGCGCCCGGTTCCCGCGTTGGCGCCGGCTGCCGCGGTAGTGCCCGAGGCATGGACGCATTGATCCGGCGATCCAATCCAGGGGATGACTCCTTGGTTAGTCCTCCTTCGGAGTACTTGACCGATCGCCGGTCAAAAGCCGAATGGCTTTCCCACTGCTGTGGCCCGTCTTATATAGGGCCGAGGCGAGGCTTAGTGTGGCCAAGAGAATATATTTGAGAAATACCAAGTATCGATATTTTCATAGCCAACTAATTTCTGGAATTTTTTGCCGATATATATTTTTACCTATTTTTATAAAAAAAAATGGCGGAACAACAATCGGCGGAAAATCTCATAGCTCGGCCAAAAATGCATGAAATCCAATTCGGAAAGCTGTTCTGAATAGGTTTTTCTAAGCTTAACAAAATTGCATACTCAGTTTTGCTAAAATACATACCCATAATTTATAAAAAAAGTTTTAATCCTTTTTTTATCGTTAATTTATAAGAAATTGGTGGAAGCGCCCGGCTCCGGTGGTGGCGTCCGGTTCCCGCGGTGGCGTCCGGCTCCGGCGGAGGTGCCCGGCTCCGGTGGGAGCGCTCGGCTCCCGTGGTGGCGCCCGGCTCCGGTGGAGGCACCCGGTTCCGGCGGAGGCGCCCGGCTCCGGTGGAAGCGCCCGGCTCCGGTGGAGGCGCTCGGTTCCTGCGGTGGCGCCCGGCTCCGGTGGAGGCGCCCGGCTCCGGTGGAGGCGCTCGGTTCCCGCGGTGGCGCCCGGCTCCGGTGGAGGCGCCCGGTTCCCGCGGTGGCATCCGGCTTCGTCGGAGGTTCGCGGCTCCGGTGGAAGCGCTCGGCTCCCGCGGTGGCCCCCGTCTCCGGTGGAGGCACCCGGCTCCGGTGGAGGCGCCCGGCTCCGGTGGAAGCGCCCGGCTCCGGTGGAGGCGCCCGGTTCCCGCGTTGGTGCCGGCTGCCGCGGTGGTGCCCGAGGCATGGACGCATTGATCCGGCGATCCAATCCAAGGGATGACTCCTTGGTTAGTCCTCCTTCGGAGTACTTGACCGATCGCCGGTCAAAAGCCGAATGGCTTCCCCACTGCTGTGGCCCGTCTTATATAGGGCCGAGGCGAGGCTTAGTGTGACCAAGAGAATATATTTGAGAAATACCAAGTATCGATATTTTCATAGCCAACTAATTTCTGGAATTTTTTGCCGATATATATTTCTGACGATCTGGTACTTTTGGTCGCTCGGATTTTTACCTATATTTATAAAAAAACTGGCGGAACAACAATCGGCGGAAAATCTCATAGCTCGGCCAAAAATGCATGAAATCCAATTCGGAAAGATGTTCTGAATAGGTTTTTCTAAGCTTAACAAAACTGCATACTCAGTTTTGCTAAAATACTTACTCATAATTTATAAAAAAGTTTTAATCCTTTTTTTATCATTAATTTATAAGAAATTGGTGGAAGCGCCCGGCTCCGGTGGTGGCGTCCGGTTCCCGCGGTGGCGTCCGGCTCCGGCGGAGGTGCCCGGCTCCGGTGGAAGCGCCCGGCTCCGGTGAAAGCGCTCGGTTCCTGCGGTGGCGCCCGGCTCCGGTGGAGGCACCCGGCTCCGGTGGAGGCACCCGGCTCCGGTGGAGGTGCCTGGTTCCCGCGGTGGCGCCCGGCCCCGGCGGAGGCGCCCGGTTCCCGCGGTGGCATCCGGCTTCGTCGGAGGTTCGCGGCTCCGGTGGAAGCGCTCGGCTGCCGCGGTGGCGCCCGGCTCCGGTGGAGGCGCCCGGCTCCGGTGGAGGCGCCCGGCTCCGGTGGAGGCGCCCGGCTCCGGTGGAAGCGCCCGGCTCCGGTGGAGGCGCCCGGTTCCCGCGTTGGCGCCGGCTGCCGCGGTAGTGCCCGAGGCATGGACGCATTGATCCGGCGATCCAATCCAGGGGATGACTCCTTGGTTAGTCCTCCTTCGGAGTACTTGACCGATCGCCGGTCAAAAGCCGAATGGCTTCCCCACTGCTGTGGCCCGTCTTATATAGGGCCGAGGCGAGGCTTAGTGTGGCCAAGAGAATATATTTGAGAAATACCAAGTATCGATATTTTCATAGCCAACTAATTTCTGGAATTTTTTGCCGATATATATTTTTACCTATTTTTATAAAAAAAATGGCGGAACAACAATCGGCGGAAAATCTCATAGCTCGGCCAAAAATGCATGAAATCCAATTCGGAAAGCTGTTCTGAATAGGTTTTTCTAAGCTTAACAAAATTGCATACTCAGTTTTGCTAAAATACATACCCATAATTTATAAAAAAAGTTTTAATCCTTTTTTTATCGTTAATTTATAAGAAATTGGTGGAAGCGCCCGGCTCCGGTGGTGGCGTCCGGTTCCCGCGGTGGCGTCCGGCTCCGGCGGAGGTGCCCGGCTCCGGTGGGAGCGCTCGGCTCCCGTGGTGGCGCCCGGCTCCGGTGGAGGCGCCCGGCTCCGGTGGAGGCGCCCGGCTCCGGTGGGAGCGCCCGGCTCCGGTGGAGGCGCTCGGTTCCTGCGGTGGCGCCCGGCTCCGGTGGAGGCACCCGGCTCCGGTTGAGGCGCCCGGTTCCCGCGGTGGCGCCCGGCTCCGGTGGAGGCGCCCGGTTCCCGCGGTGGCATCCGGCTTCGTCGGAGGTTCGCGGCTCCGGTGGAAGCGCTCGGCTCCCGCGGTGGCGCCCGGCTCCGGTGGAGGCACCCGGCTCCGGTTGAGGCGCCCGGCTCCGGTGGAAGCGCCCGGCTCCGGTGGAGGCGCCCGGTTCCCGCGTTGGTGCCGGCTGCCGCGGTGGTGCCCGAGGCATGGACGCATTGATCCGGCGATCCAATCCAAGGGATGACTCCTTGGTTAGTCCTCCTTCGGAGTACTTGACCGATCGCCGGTCAAAAGCCGAATGGCTTCCCCACTGCTGTGGCCCGTCTTATATAGGGCCGAGGCGAGGCTTAGTGTGACCAAGAGAATATATTTGAGAAATACCAAGTATCGATATTTTCATAGCCAACTAATTTCTGGAATTTTTTGCCGATATATATTTCTGACGATCTGGTACTTTTGGTCGCTCGGATTTTTACCTATATTTATAAAAAAAACTGGCGGAACAACAATCGGCGGAAAATCTCATAGCTCGGCCAAAAATGCATGAAATCCAATTCGGAAAGATGTTCTGAATAGGTTTTTCTAAGCTTAACAAAACTGCATACTCAGTTTTGCTAAAATACTTACTCATAATTTATAAAAAAGTTTTAATCCTTTTTTTATCATTAATTTATAAGAAATTGGTGGAAGCGCCCGGCTCCGGTGGTGGCGTCCGGTTCCCGCGGTGGCGTCCGGCTCCGGCGGAGGTGCCCGGCTCCGGTGGAAGCGCCCGGCTCCGGTGAAAGCGCTCGGTTCCTGCGGTGGCGCCCGGCTCCGGTGGAGGCACCCGGCTCCGGTGGANGCACCCGGCTCCGGTGGAGTCGCCTCGTTCCCACGGTGGCGCCCGGCTCCGGTGGAGGCGCCCGGTTCCCGCGGTGGTATCCGGCTTCGTCGGAGGTTCGCGGCTCCGGTGGAAGCGCTCGGCTGCCGCGGTGGCGCCCGGCTCCGGTGGAGGCANCCGGCTCCGGNGGAGGCGCCCGGCTCCGGTGGAAGCGCCCGGCTCCGGTGGAGGCGCCCGGTTCCCGCGTTGGCGCCGGCTGCCGCGGTAGTGCCCGAGGCATGGACGCATTGATCCGGCGATCCAATCCAGGGGATGACTCCTTGGTTAGTCCTCCTTCGGAGTACTTGACCGATCGCCGGTCAAAAGCCGAATGGCTTCCCCACTGCTGTGGCCCGTCTTATATAGGGCCGAGGCGAGGCTTAGTGTGGCCAAGAGAATATATTTGAGAAATACCAAGTATCGATATTTTCATAGCCAACTAATTTCTGGAATTTTTTGCCGATATATATTTTTACCTATTTTTATAAAAAAAATGGCGGAACAACAATCGGCGGAAAATCTCATAGCTCGGCCAAAAATGCATGAAATCCAATTCGGAAAGCTGTTCTGAATAGGTTTTTCTAAGCTTAACAAAATTGCATACTCAGTTTTGCTAAAATACATACCCATAATTTATAAAAAAAGTTTTAATCCTTTTTTTATCGTTAATTTATAAGAAATTGGTGGAAGCGCCCGGCTCCGGTGGTGGCGTCCGGTTCCCGCGGTGGCGTCCGGCTCCGGCGGAGGTGCCCGGCTCCGGTGGGAGCGCTCGGCTCCCGCGGTGGCGCCCGGCTCCGGTGGAGGCACCCGGCTCCGGTGGAGGCCCCCGGCTCCGGTGGAAGCGCCCGGGTCCGGTGGAGGCGCTCGGTTCCTGCCGGGGCGCCCGGCGCCGGTGGAGGCACCCGGCTCCGGTGGAGGCGCCCGGCTCCCGCGGTGGCGCCGGGCTCCGGTGGAGGCGCCCGGTTCCCGCGGCGGCATCCGGCTTCGTCGGAGGCTCGCGGCTCCGGGGGAAGCGCCCGGCTCCCGCGGTGGCGCCCGGCTCCGGTGGAGGCGCCCGGCTCCGGTGGAAGCGCCCGGCTCCGGTGGAGGCGCCCGGTTCCCGCGTTGGTGCCGGCTGCCGCGGTGGTGCCCGAGGCATGGACGCATTGATCCGGCGATCCAATCCAAGGGATGACTCCTTGGTTAGTCCTCCTTCGGAGTACTTGACCGATCGCCGGTCAAAAGCCGAATGGCTTCCCCACTGCTGTGGCCCGTCTTATATAGGGCCGAGGCGAGGCTTAGTGTGACCAAGAGAATATATTTGAGAAATACCAAGTACCGATATTTTCATAGCCAACTAATTTCTGGAATTTTTTGCCGATATATATTTCTGACGATCTGGTACTTTTGGTCGCTCGGATTTTTACCTATATTTATAAAAAAACTGGCGGAACAACAATCGGCGGAAAATCTCATAGCTCGGCCAAAAATGCATGAAATCCAATTCGGAAAGATGTTCTGAATAGGTTTTTCTAAGCTTAACAAAACTGCATACTCAGTTTTGCTAAAATACTTACTCATAATTTATAAAAAAGTTTTAATCCTTTTTTTATCGTTAATTTATAAGAAATTGGTGGAAGCGCCCGGCTCCGGTGGTGGCGTCCGGTTCCCGCGGTGGCGTCCGGCTCCGGCGGAGGTGCCCGGCTCCGGTGGAAGCGCCCGGCTCCGGTGAAAGCGCTCGGTTCCTGCGGTGGCGCCCGGCTCCGGTGGAGGCACCCGGCTCCGGTGGAGGCGCCCGGCTCCGGTGGAGGCGGCCGGTTCCCGCGGTGGCGCCCGGCTCCGGTGGAGGCGCCCGGTTTCCGCGGTGCCATCCGGCTTCGTCGGAGGTTCGCGGCTTCGGTGGAGGCGCTCGGCTGCCGCGGTGGCGCCCGGCTCCGGTGGAGGCACCCGGCTCCGGTGGAGGCGCCCGGCTCCCGCGGTGGAAGCGCCCGGCTCCGGTGGAGGCGCCCGGTTCCCGCGTTGGCGCCGGCTGCCGCGGTGGTGCCCGAGGCATGGACGCATTGATCCGGCGATCCAATCCAGGGGATGACTCCTTGGTTAGTCCTCCTTCGGAGTACTTGACCGATCGCCGGTCAAAAGCCGAATGGCTTCCCCACTGCTGTGGCCCGTCTTATATAGGGCCGAGGCGAGGCTTAGTGTGACCAAGAGAATATATTTGAGAAATACCAAGTATCGATATTTTCATAGCCAACTAATTTCTGGAATTTTTTGCCGATATATATTTCTGACGATCTGGTACTTTTGGTCGCTCGGATTTTTACCTATATTTATAAAAAAACTGGCGGAACAACAATCGGCGGAAAATCTCATAGCTCGGCCAAAAATGCATGAAATCCAATTCGGAAAGCTGTTCTGAATAGGTTTTTCTAAGCTTAACAAAATTGCATACTCAGTTTTGCTAAAATACTTACCCATAATTTATAAAAAAGTTTTAATCTATTTTTTATCGTTAATTTATAAGAAATTGGTGGTGGCGCCCGGCTCCGGTGGATGCGCCCGGCTCCCGCGGTGGCGTCCGGCTCCGGCTGAGGTGCCCGGCTCCGGTAGAAGCGCCCGGTCAAGGTGAAAGCGCTCAGTTCCCGCGGTGGCGCCCGGCTCAGGTGGAGGCGCCCGGCTCCGGTGGAGGCACGCGGCTCCGGTGGAGGCGCCCGGCTCCAGTGGAGGCGCCCGGCTCCGGTGGAGGCGCCCGGTTCCCGCGTTGGCGCCGGCTGCCGCGGTGGTGCCCAAGGCATGGACGCATTGATGGGCGAGGCGAGGCTTAGTGTGACCAAGAGAATATATTTGAGAAATACCAAGTATCGATATTTTCATAGCCAAGTAATTTCTGGAATTTATTGCCGATATATATATCTGACGATCTGGTATTTTTGGTCGCTCGTATTTTTACCTATATTTATAAAAAAAATGGCGGAACAACAATCGGCGGAATCGGAAAGCGGTATCGGAAAGCTGTTCTGAATAGGTTTTTCTTAGCTTAACAAAATTGCATACTCAGTTTTGCTAAAATACTTACCCATAATTTATAAAAAAGTTTTAATCTATTTTGTGTCGTTAATTTATAAGAAATTGGTGGAAGCGCCCTGCTCCGGTGGTGGAGTCCGGTTCCCGCGGTGGCGTCTGGCTCCGGCGGAGGTGCCCGGCTCCGGTGAAAGCGCTCGGTTCCCGCGGTGGCGCCCGGCTCAGGTGGAGGCGCCCGGTTCCCGCGTTGGCGCCGGCTGCCGCTGTAGTGCCCGAGGCATGGACGCATTGATCCGGCGATCCAATCCAGGGGATGACTCCTTGGTTAGTCCTCCTTCGGAATACTTGACCGATCGCCGGTCAAAAGCCGAATGGCTTCCCCACTGCTGTGGCCCGTCTTATATAGGGCCGAGACGAGGCTTAGTGTGGCCAAGAGAATATATTTGAGAAATACCAAGTATCGATATTTTCATAGCCAACTAATTTCTGGAATTTTTTGCCGATATATATTTTTACCTATTTTTATAAAAAACTGGCGGAACAACAATCGGCGGAAAATCTCATAGCTCGGCCAAAAATGCATGAAATCCAATTCGGAAAGCTGTTCTGAATAGGTTTTTCTAAGCTTAACAAAATTGCATACTCAGTTTTGCTAAAATACTTACCCATAATTTATAAAAAAGTTTTAATCTATTTTGTATCGTTAATTTATAAGAAATTGGTGGAAGCGCCCTGCTCCGGTGGTGGAGTCCGGTTCCCGCGGTGGCGTCCGGCTCCGGCGGAGGTGCCCGGCTCCGGTGAAAGCGCTCGGTTCCCGCGGTGGCGCCCGGCTCAGGTGGAGGCGCCCGGTTCCCGCGTTGGCGCCCGGCTCAGGTGGAGGCGCCCGGTTCCCGCGTTGGCGCCGGCTGCCGCGGTAGTGCCCGAGGCATGGACGCATTGATCCGGCGATCCAATCCAGGGGATGACTCCTTGGTTAGTCCTCCTTCGGAGTACTTGACCGATCGCCGGTCAAAAGCCGAATGGCTTCCCCACTGCTGTGGCCCGTCTTATATAGGGCCGAGGCGAGGCTTAGTGTGGCCAAGAGAATATATTTGAGAAATACCAAGTATCGATATTTTCATAGCCAACTAATTTCTGGAATTTTTTGCCGATATATATTTTTACCTATTTTTATAAAAAAATGGCGGAACAACAATCGGCGGAAAATCTCATAGCTCGGCCAAAAATGCATGAAATCCAATTCGGAAAGCTGTTCTGAATAGGTTTTTCTAAGCTTAACAAAATTGCATACTCAGTTTTGCTAAAATACTTACCCATAATTTATAAAAAAGTTTTAATCTATTTTTTATCGTTAATTTATTAGAGATTGGTGGAAGCGCCCGGCTCCGGTGGTGGCGTCCGGTTCCCGCGGTGGCGTCCGGCTCCGGCGGAGGTGCCCGGCTCCGGCGGAGGTGCCCGGCTCCGGCGGAGGTGCCCGGCTCCGGCGGAGGTGCCCGGCTCCGGTGGCCGCGCCCGGCTCCGGTGAAAGCGCTCGGTGGCGGCGGTGGCGCCCGGCTCCGGTGGAGGCACCCGGCTCCGGTGGAGGCGCCCGGTTCCCGCGGTGGCGCCCGGCTCCGGGGGAGGCGCCCGGCTCCGGTGGAAGCGCCCGGCTCCGGTGGAGGCGCACGGTTCCCGCGTTGGCGCCGGCTGCCGCGGTGGTGCCCGAGGCTTGGACGCATTGATCCGGCGATCCAATCCAGGGGATGACTCCTTGGTTAGTCCTCCTTCGGAGTACTTGACCGATCGCCGGTCAAAAGCCGAATGGCTTCCCCACTGCTGTGGCCCGTCTTATTTAGGGCCGAGGCGAGGCTTAGTGTGACCAAGAGAATATATTTGAGAAATACCAAGTATCGATATTTTCATAGCCAACTAATTTCTGGAATTTTTTGCCGATATATATTTCTGACGATCTGGTACTTTTGGTCGCTCGGATTTTTACCTATATTTATAAAAAAACTGGCGGAACAACAATCGGCGGAAAATCTCATAGCTCGGCCAAAAATGCATGAAATCCAATTCGGAAAGCTGTTCTGAATAGGTTTTTCTAAGCTTAACAAAATTGCATACTCAGTTTTGCTAAAATACTTACCCATAATTTATAAAAAAGTTTTAATCTATTTTGTATCGTTAATTTATAAGAAATTGGTGGAAGCGCCCTGCTCCGGTGGTGGAGTCCGGTTCCCGCGGTGGCGTCCGGCTCCGGCGGAGGTGCCCGGCTCCGGTGAAAGCGCTCGGTTCCCGCGGTGGCGCCCGGCTCAGGTGGAGGCGCCCGGTTCCCGCGTTGGCGCCCGGCTCAGGTGGAGGCGCCCGGTTCCCGCGTTGGCGCCGGCTGCCGCGGTAGTGCCCGAGGCATGGACGCATTGATCCGGCGATCCAATCCAGGGGATGACTCCTTGGTTAGTCCTCCTTCGGAGTACTTGACCGATCGCCGGTCAAAAGCCGAATGGCTTCCCCACTGCTGTGGCCCGTCTTATATAGGGCCGAGGCGAGGCTTAGTGTGGCCAAGAGAATATATTTGAGAAATACCAAGTATCGATATTTTCATAGCCAACTAATTTCTGGAATTTTTTGCCGATATATATTTTTACCTATTTTTATAAAAAAATGGCGGAACAACAATCGGCGGAAAATCTCATAGCTCGGCCAAAAATGCATGAAATCCAATTCGGAAAGCTGTTCTGAATAGGTTTTTCTAAGCTTAACAAAATTGCATACTCAGTTTTGCTAAAATACTTACCCATAATTTATAAAAAAGTTTTAATCTATTTTTTATCGTTAATTTATAAGAAATTGGTGGAAGCGCCCGGCTCCGGTGGTGGAGTCCGGTTCCCGCGGTGGCGTCCGGCTCCGGCGGAGGTGCCCGGCTCCGGTGAAAGCGCTCGGTTCCCGCGGTGGCGCCCGGCTCAGGTGGAGGCGCCCGGTTCCCGCGTTGGCGCCCGGCTCAGGTGGAGGCGCCCGGTTCCCGCGTTGGCGCCGGCTGCCGCGGTAGTGCCCGAGGCATGGACGCATTGATCCGGCGATCCAATCCAGGGGATGACTCCTTGGTTAGTCCTCCTTCGGAGTACTTGACCGATCGCCGGTCAAAAGCCGAATGGCTTCCCCACTGCTGTGGCCCGTCTTATATAGGGCCGAGGCGAGGCTTAGTGTGGCCAAGAGAATATATTTGAGAAATACCAAGTATCGATATTTTCATAGCCAACTAATTTCTGGAATTTTTTGCCGATATATATTTTTACCTATTTTTATAAAAAAATGGCGGAACAACAATCGGCGGAAAATCTCATAGCTCGGCCAAAAATGCATGAAATCCAATTCGGAAAGCTGTTCTGAATAGGTTTTTCTAAGCTTAACAAAATTGCATACTCAGTTTTGCTAAAATACTTACCCATAATTTATAAAAAAGTTTTAATCTATTTTTTATCGTTAATTTATAAGAAATTGGTGGAAGCGCCCGGCTCCGGTGGTGGCGTCCGGTTCCCGCGGTGGCGTCCGGCTCCGGCGGAGGTGCCCGGCTCCGGCGGAGGTGCCCGGCTCCGGCGGCGGGGCCCGGCTCCGGGGGAAGCGCCCGGCTCCGGTGAAGGCGCTCGGTTCCTGCGGTGGCGCCCGGCTCCTGTGGAGGCACCCGGCTCCGGTGGAGGCGCCCGGTTCCCGCGGTGGCGCCCGGCTCCGGGGGAGGCGCCCGGCTCCGGTGGAAGCGCCCGGCTCCGGTGGAGGCGCACGGTTCCCGCGTTGGCGCCGGCTGCCGCGGTGGTGCCCGAGGCTTGGACGCATTGATCCGGCGATCCAATTAAGGGGATGACTCCTTGGTTAGTCCTCCTTCGGAGTACTTGACCGATCGCCGGTCAAAAGCCGAATGGCTTCCCCACTGCTGTGGCCCGTCTTATTTAGGGCCGAGGCGAGGCTTAGTGTGACCAAGAGAATATATTTGAGAAATACCAAGTATCGATATTTTCATAGCCAACTAATTTCTGGAATTTTTTGCCGATATATATTTCTGACGATCTGGTACTTTTGGTCGCTCGGATTTTTACCTATATTTATAAAAAAACTGGCGGAACAACAATCGGCGGAAAATCTCATAGCTCGGCCAAAAATGCATGAAATCCAATTCGGAAAGCTGTTCTGAATAGGTTTTTCTAAGCTTAACAAAATTGCATACTCAGTTTTGCTAAAATACTTACCCATAATTTATAAAAAAGTTTTAATCTATTTTTTATCGTTAATTTATAAGAAATTGGTGGAAGCGCCCGGCTCCGGTGGTGGAGTCCGGTTCCCGCGGTGGCGTCCGGCTCCGGCGGAGGTGCCCGGCTCCGGTGAAAGCGCTCGGTTCCCGCGGTGGCGCCCGGCTCCGGTGGAGGCGCCCGGCTCCGGTGGAAGCGCCCGGCTCCGGTGGAGGCGCCCGGCTCAGGTGGAGGCGCCCGGTTCCCGCGTTGGCGCCGGCTGCCGCGGTAGTGCCCGAGGCATGGACGCATTGATCCGGCGATCCAATCCAGGGGATGACTCCTTGGTTAGTCCTCCTTCGGAGTACTTGACCGATCGCCGGTCAAAAGCCGAATGGCTTCCCCACTGCTGTGGCCCGTCTTATATAGGGCCGAGGCGAGGCTTAGTGTGGCCAAGAGAATATATTTGAGAAATACCAAGTATCGATATTTTCATAGCCAACTAATTTCTGGAATTTTTTGCCGATATATATTTTTACCTATTTTTATAAAAAAATGGCGGAACAACAATCGGCGGAAAATCTCATAGCTCGGCCAAAAATGCATGAAATCCAATTCGGAAAGCTGTTCTGAATAGGTTTTTCTAAGCTTAACAAAATTGCATACTCAGTTTTGCTAAAATACTTACCCATAATTTATAAAAAAGTTTTAATCTATTTTTTATCGTTAATTTATAAGAAATTGGTGGAAGCGCCCGGCTCCGGTGGTGGCGTCCGGTTCCCGCGGTGGCGTCCGGCTCCGGCGGAGGTGCCCGGCTCCGGCGGAGGTGCCCGGCTCCGGTGGAAGCGCCCGGCTCCGGAGGAAGCGCGCGGTTCCTGCGGTGGCGCCCGGCTCCGGTGGAGGCCCCCGGCTCCGGTGGAGGCGCCCGGTTCCCGCGGTGGCGCCCGGCTCCGGTGGAGGCGCCCGGCTCCGGTGGAAGCGCCCGGCTCCGGTGGAAGCGCCCGGCTCCGGTGGAGGCGCACGGTTCCCGCGTTGGCGCCGGCTGCCGCGGTGGTGCCCGAGGCTTGGACGCATTGATCCGGCGATCCAATCCAGGGGATGACTCCTTGGTTAGTCCTCCTTCGGAGTACTTGACCGATCGCCGGTCAAAAGCCGAATGGCTTCCCCACTGCTGTGGCCCGTCTTATTTAGGGCCGAGGCGAGGCTTAGTGTGACCAAGAGAATATATTTGAGAAATACCAAGTATCGATATTTTCATAGCCAACTAATTTCTGGAATTTTTTGCCGATATATATTTCTGACGATCTGGTACTTTTGGTCGCTCGGATTTTTACCTATATTTATAAAAAAACTGGCGGAACAACAATCGGCGGAAAATCTCATAGCTCGGCCAAAAATGCATGAAATCCAATTCGGAAAGCTGTTCTGAATAGGTTTTTCTAAGCTTAACAAAATTGCATACTCAGTTTTGCTAAAATACTTACCCATAATTTATAAAAAAGTTTTAATCTATTTTTTATCGTTAATTTATAAGAAATTGGTGGAAGCGCCCGGCTCCGGTGGAAGCGCCCGGCTCCGGTGAAAGCGCTCGGTTCCCGCGGTGGCGCCCGGCTCAGGTGGAGGCGCCCGGTTCCCGCGTTGGCGCCCGGCTCAGGTGGAGGCGCCCGGTTCCCGCGTTGGCGCCGGCTGCCGCGGTGGTGCCCGAGGCTTGGACGCATTGATCCGGCGATCCAATCCAGGGGATGACTCCTTGGTTAGTCCTCCTTCGGAGTACTTGACCGATCGCCGGTCAAAAGCCGAATGGCTTCCCCACTGCTGTGGCCCGTCTTATTTAGGGCCGAGGCGAGGCTTAGTGTGACCAAGAGAATATATTTGAGAAATACCAAGTATCGATATTTTCATAGCCAACTAATTTCTGGAATTTTTTGCCGATATATATTTCTGACGATCTGGTACTTTTGGTCGCTCGGATTTTTACCTATATTTATAAAAAAACTGGCGGAACAACAATCGGCGGAAAATCTCATAGCTCGGCCAAAAATGCATGAAATCCAATTCGGAAAGCTGTTCTGAATAGGTTTTTCTAAGCTTAACAAAATTGCATACTCAGTTTTGCTAAAATACTTACCCATAATTTATAAAAAAGTTTTAATATATTTTGTATCGTTAATTTATAAGAAATTGGTGGAAGCGCCCGGCTCCGGTGGTGGCGTCCGGTTCCCGCGGTGGCGTCCGGCTCCGGCGGAGGTGCCCGGCTCCGGTGAAAGCGCTCGGTTCCCGCGGTGGCGCCCGGCTCAGGTGGAGGCGCCCGGTTCCCGCGTTGGCGCCCGGCTCAGGTGGAGGCGCCCGGTTCCCGCGTTGGCGCCGGCTGCCGCGGTAGTGCCCGAGGCATGGACGCATTGATCCGGCGATCCAATCCAGGGGATGACTCCTTGGTTAGTCCTCCTTCGGAGTACTTGACCGATCGCCGGTCAAAAGCCGAATGGCATCCCCACTGCTGTGGCCCGTCTTATATAGGACCGAGGCGAGGCTTAGTGTGGCCAAGAGAATATATTTGAGAAATACCAAGTATCGATATTTTCATAGCCAACTAATTTCTGGAATTTTTTGCCGATATATATTTCTGACGATCTGGTACTTTTGGTCGCTCGGATTTTTACCTATATTTATAAAAAAACTGGCGGAACAACAATCGGCGGAATCGGAAAGCGGTATCGGAAAGCTGTTCTGAATAGGTTTTTCTTAGCTTAACAAAATTGCATACTCAGTTTTGCTAAAATACTTACCCATAATTTATAAAAAAGTTTTAATCTATTTTGTGTCGTTAATTTATAAGAAATTGGTGGAAGCGCCCGTCTGCGGTGGTGGCGTCCGGTTCCCGCGGTGGCGTCCGGCTCCGGCGGAGGTGCCCGGCTCCGGTCGACGCGCCCGGCTCCGGTGAAAGCGCTCGGTTCCCGCGGTGGCGCCCGGCTCAGGTGGAGGCGCCCGGCTCCGGTGAAAGCGCTCGGTTCCCGCGGTGGCGCCCGGCTCAGGTGGAGGCGCCCGGTTCCCGCGTTGGCGCCGGCTGCCGCGGTGGTGCCCGAGGCATGTACGCATTGATCCGGCGATCCAATCCAGGGGATGACTCCTTGGTTAGTCCTCCTTCGGAGTACTTGACCGATCGCCGGTCAAAAGCCGAATGGCATCCCCACTGCTGTGGCCCGTCTTATATAGGACCAAGGCGAGGCTTAGTGTGGCCAAGAGAATATATTTGAGAAATACCAAGTATCGATATTTTCATAGCCAACTAATTTCTGGAATTTTTTGCCGATATATATTTCTGACGATCTGGTACTTTTGGTCGCTCGGATTTTTACCTATATTTATAAAAAAACTGGCGGAACAACAATCGGCGGAATCGGAAAGCGGTATCGGAAAGCTGTTCTGAATAGGTTTTTCTTAGCTTAACAAAATTGCATACTCAGTTTTGCTAAAATACTTACCCATAATTTATAAAAAAGTTTTAATCTATTTTGTGTCGTTAATTTATAAGAAATTGGTGGAAGCGCCCGGCTGCGGTGGAGGCACCCAGTTCCCGCGGTGGCGTCCGGCTCCCGCGGTGGCGTCCGGCTCCGGTGGAGGCGCCCGGCTCCGGTGGAGGCACCCGGCTCCGGCGGAGGCGCCCGGCTCCAGTGGAGGCGCCCGGTTCCCGCGTTGGCGCCGGCTGCCGCGGTAGTGCCCGAGGCATGGACGCATTGATCCGGCGATCCAATCCAGGGGATGACTCCTTAGTTAGTCCTCCTTCGGAGTACTTGACCGATCGCCGGTCAAAAGCCGAATGGCTTCCCCACTGCTGTGGCCCGTCTTATATAGGGCCGAGGCGAGGCTTAGTGTGGCCAAGAGAATATATTTGAGAAATACCAAGTATCGATATTTTCATAGCCAACTAATTTCTGGAATTTTTTGCCGATATATATTTTTACCTATTTTTATAAAAAAATGGCGGAACAACAATCGGCGGAAAATCTCATAGCTCGGCCAAAAATGCATGAAATCCAATTCGGAAAGCTGTTCTGAATAGGTTTTTCTAAGCAGTTTTGCAGTTTTGCTAAAATACTTACCCATAATTTATAAAAAAGTTTTAATCTATTTTGTATCGTTAATTTATAAGAAATTGGTGGAAGCGCCCGGCTCCGGTGGTGGCGTCCGGTTCCCGCGGTGGCGTCCGGCTCCGGCGGAGGCGCCCGGCCCCGGCGAAAGCGCCCGGTTCCCGCGGTGGCGCCCGGCTCAAGTGGAGGCGCCCGGTTCCCGCGTTGGCGCCCGGCTCAGGTGGAGGCGCCCGGTTCCCGCGTTGGCGCCGGCTGCCGCGGTAGTGCCCGAGGCATGGACGCATTGATCCGGCGATCCAATCCAGGGGATGACTCCTTGGTTAGTCCTCCTTCGGAGTACTTGACCGATCGCCGGTCAAAAGCCGAATGGCTTCCCCACTGCTGTGGCCCGTCTTATATAGGGCCGAGGCGAGGCTTAGTGTGGCCAAGAGAATATATTTGAGAAATACCAAGTATCGATATTTTCATAGCCAACTAATTTCTGGAATTTTTTGCCGATATATATTTTTACCTATTTTTATAAAAAAATGGCGGAACAACAATCGGCGGAAAATCTCATAGCTCGGCCAAAAATGCATGAAATCCAATTCGGAAAGCTGTTCTGAATAGGTTTTTCTAAGCTTAACAAAATTCCATACTCAGTTTTGCTAAAATACTGGAATTTCTGGAATTTTTTGCCGATATATATTTTTACCTATTTTTATAAAAAAATGGCGGAACAACAATCGGCGGAAAATCTCATAGCTCGGCCAAAAATGCATGAAATCCAATTCGGAAAGCTGTTCTGAATAGGTTTTTCTAAGCTTAACAAAATTGCATACTCAGTTTTGCTAAAATACTTACCCATAATTTATAAAAAAGTTTTAATCTATTTTGTATCGTTAATTTATAAGAAATTGGTGGAAGCGCCCTGCTCCGGTGGTGGAGTCCGGTTCCCGCGGTGGCGTCCGGCTCCGGCGGAGGTGCCCGGCTCCGGTGAAAGCGCTCGGTTCCCGCGGTGGCGCCCGGCTCAGGTGGAGGCGCCCGGTTCCCGCGTTGGCGCCGGCTGCCGCGGTAGTGCCCGAGGCATGGACGCATTGATCCGGCGATCCAATCCAGGGGATGACTCCTTGGTTAGTCCTCCTTCGGAGTACTTGACCGATCGCCGGTCAAAAGCCGAATGGCTTCCCCACTGCTGTGGCCCGTCTTATATAGGGCCGAGGCGAGGCTTAGTGTGGCCAAGAGAATATATTTGAGAAATACCAAGTATCGATATTTTCATAGCCAACTAATTTCTGGAATTTTTTGCCGATATATATTTTTACCTATTTTTATAAAAAAATGGCGGAACAACAATCGGCGGAAAATCTCATAGCTCGGCCAAAAATGCATGAAATCCAATTCGGAAAGCTGTTCTGAATAGGTTTTTCTAAGCTTAACAAAATTGCATACTCAGTTTTGCTAAAATACTTACCCATAATTTATAAAAAAGTTTTAATCTATTTTGTATCGTTTATTTATAAGAAATTGGTGGAAGCGCCCTGCTCCGGTGGTGGAGTCCGGTTCCCGCGGTGGCGTCCGGCTCCGGCGGAGGTGCCCGGCTCCGGTGAAAGCGCTCGGTTCCCGCGGTGGCGCCCGGCTCAGGTGGAGGCGCCCGGTTCCCGCGTTGGCGCCCGGCTCAGGTGGAGGCGCCCGGTTCCCGCGTTGGCGCCGGCTGCCGCGGTAGTGCCCGAGGCATGGACGCATTGATCCGGCGATCCAATCCAGGGGATGACTCCTTGGTTAGTCCTCCTTCGGAGTACTTGACCGATCGCCGGTCAAAAGCCGAATGGCATCCCCACTGCTGTGGCCCGTCTTATATAGGACCGAGGCGAGGCTTAGTGTGGCCAAGAGAATATATTTGAGAAATACCAAGTATCGATATTTTCATAGCCAACTAATTTCTGGAATTTTTTGCCGATATATATTTCTGACGATCTGGTACTTTTGGTCGCTCGGATTTTTACCTATATTTATAAAAAAACTGGCGGAACAACAATCGGCGGAATCGGAAAGCGGTATCGGAAAGCTGTTCTGAATAGGTTTTTCTTAGCTTAACAAAATTGCATACTCATTTTTACTAAAATACTTACCCATAATTTATAAAAAAGTTTTGATCTATTTTGTGTCGTTAATTTATAAGAAATTGGTGGAAGCGCCCGGCTGCGGTGGTGGCGTCCGGTTCCCGCGGTGGCGTCCGGCTCCGGCGGAGGTGCCCGGCTCCGGTAGAAGCGCCCGGCTCCGGTGAAAGCGCTCGGTTCCCGCGGTGGCGCCCGGCTCAGGTGGAGGCGCCCGGCTCCGGTGAAAGCGCTCGGTTCCCGCGGTGGCGCCCGGCTCAGGTGGAGGCGCCCGGTTTCCGCGTTGGCGCCGGCTGCCGCGGTGGTGCCCGAGGCATGTACGCATTGATCCGGCGATCCAATCCAGGGGATGACTCCTTGGTTAGTCCTCCTTCGGAGTACTTGACCGATCGCCGGTCAAAAGCCGAATGGCATCCCCACTGCTGTGGCCCGTCTTATATAGGACCGAGGCGAGGCTTAGTGTGGCCAAGAGAATATATTTGAGAAATACCAAGTATCGATATTTTCATAGCCAACTAATTTCTGGAATTTTTTGCCGATATATATTTCTGACGATCTGGTACTTTTGGTCGCTCGGATTTTTACCTATATTTATAAAAAAACTGGCGGAACAACAATCGGCGGAATCGGAAAGCGGTATCGGAGAGCTGTTCTGAATAGGTTTTTCTTAGCTTAACAAAATTGCATACTCAGTTTTGCTAAAATACTTACCCATAATTTATAAAAAAGTTTTAATCTATTTTGTGTCGTTAATTTATAAGAAATTGGTGGAGGCGCCCGGCTGCGGTGGAGGCACCCGGTTCCCGCGGTGGCGTCCGGCTCCCGCGGTGGCGTCCGGCTCCGGTGGAGGCGCCCGGCTCCGGTGGAGGCACCCGGCTCCGGTGGAGGCGCCCGGCTCCAGTGGAGGCGCCCGGCTCCCGCGTTGGCGCCGGCTGCCGCGGTAGTGCCCGAGGCATGGACGCATTGATCCGGCGATCCAATCCAGGGGATGACTCCTTAGTTAGTCCTCCTTCGGAGTACTTGACCGATCGCCGGTCAAAAGCCGAATGGCTTCCCCACTGCTGTGGCCCGTCTTATATAGGGCCGAGGCGAGGCTTAGTGTGGCCAAGAGAATATATTTGAGAAATACCAAGTATCGATATTTTCATAGCCACCTAATTTCTGGAATTTTTTGCCGATATATATTTTTACCTATTTTTATAAAAAAAATGGCGGAACAACAATCGGCGGAAAATCTCATAGCTCGGCCAAAAATGCATGAAATCCAATTCGGAAAGCTGTTCTGAATAGGTTTTTCTAAGCAGTTTTGCAGTTTTGCTAAAATACTTACCCATAATTTATAAAAAAGTTTTAATCTATTTTGTATCGTTAATTTATAAGAAATTGGTGGAAGCGCCCGGCTCCGGTGGTGGCGTCCGGTTCCCGCGGTGGCGTCCGGCTCCGGCGGAGGTGCCCGGCTCCGGTGAAAGCGCTCGGTTCCCGCGGTGGCGCCCGGCTCAGGTGGAGGCGCCCGGTTCCCGCGTTGGCGCCCGGCACAGGTGAAAGCGCCCGGTTCCCGCGGTGGCGCCCGGCTCAGGTGGAGGCGCCCGGTTCCCGCGTTGGCGCCCGGCTCAGGTGGAGGCGCCCGGTTCCCGCGTTGGCGCCGGCTGCCGCGGTAGTGCCCGAGGCATGGACGCATTGATCCGGCGATCCAATCCAGGGGATGACTCCTTGGTTAGTCCTCCTTCGGAGTACTTGACCGATCGCCGGTCAAAAGCCGAATGGCTTCCCCACTGCTGTGGCCCGTCTTATATAGGGCCGAGGCGTGGCTTAGTGTGGCCAAGAGAATATATTTGAGAAATACCAAGTATCGATATTTTCATAGCCAACTAATTTCTGGAATTTTTTGCCGATATATATTTTTACCTATTTTTATAAAAAAATGGCGGAACAACAATCGGCGGAAAATCTCATAGCTCGGCCAAAAATGCATGAAATCCAATTCGGAAAGCTGTTCTGAATAGGTTTTTCTAAGCTTAACAAAATTCCATACTCAGTTTTGCTAAAATACTGGAATTTCTGGAATTTTTTGCCGATATATATTTTTACCTATTTTTATAAAAAAATGGCGGAACAACAATCGGCGGAAAATCTCATAGCTCGGCCAAAAATGCATGAAATCCAATTCGGAAAGCTGTTCTGAATAGGTTTTTCTAAGCTTAACAAAATTGCATACTCAGTTTTGCTAAAATACTTACCCATAATTTATAAAAAAGTTTTAATCTATTTTGTATCGTTAATTTATAAGAAATTGGTGGAAGCGCCCTGCTCCGGTGGTGGAGTCCGGTTCCCGCGGTGGCGTCCGGCTCCGGCGGAGGTGCCCGGCTCCGGTGAAAGCGCTCGGTTCCCGCGGTGGCGCCCGGCTCAGGTGGAGGCGCCCGGTTCCCGCGTTGGCGCCCGGCTCAGGTGGAGGCGCCCGGTTCCCGCGTTGGCGCCGGCTGCCGCGGTAGTGCCCGAGGCATGGACGCATTGATCCGGCGATCCAATCCAGGGGATGACTCCTTGGTTAGTCCTCCTTCGGAGTACTTGACCGATCGCCGGTCAAAAGCCGAATGGCTTCCCCACTGCTGTGGCCCGTCTTATATAGGGCCGAGGCGAGGCTTAGTGTGGCCAAGAGAATATATTTGAGAAATACCAAGTATCGATATTTTCATAGCCAACTAATTTCTGGAATTTTTTGCCGATATATATTTTTACCTATTTTTATAAAAAAATGGCGGAACAACAATCGGCGGAAAATCTCATAGCTCGGCCAAAAATGCATGAAATCCAATTCAGAAAGCTGTTCTGAATAGGTTTTTCTAAGCTTAACAAAATTGCATACTCAGTTTTGCTAAAATACTTACCCATAATTTATAAAAAAGTTTTAATCTATTTTTTATCGTTAATTTATAAGAAATTGGTGGAAGCGCCCGGCTCCGGTGGTGGCGTCCGGTTCCCGCGGTGGCGTCCGGCTCCGGCGGAGGTGCCCGGCTCCGGTAGAAGCGCCCGGCCCCGGTGAAAGCGCTCGGTTCCCGCGGTGGCGCCCGGCTCCGGTGGAAGCGCCCGGCTCAGGTGGAGGCGCCCGGTTCCCGCGTTGGCGCCGGCTGCCGCGGTAGTGCCCGAGGCATGGACGCATTGATCCGGCGATCCAATCCAGGGGATGACTCCTTGGTTAGTCCTCCTTCGGAGTACTTGACCGATCGCCGGTCAAAAGCCGAATGGCTTCCCCACTGCTGTGGCCCGTCTTATATAGGGCCGAGGCGAGGCTTAGTGTGACCAAGAGAATATATTTGAGAAATACCAAGTATCGATATTTTCATAGCCAACTAATTTCTGGAATTTTTTGCCGATATATATTTCTGACGATCTGGTACTTTTGGTCGCTCGGATTTTTACCTATATTTATAAAAAAACTGGCGGAACAACAATCGGCGGAAAATCTCATAGCTCGGCCAAAAATGCATGAAATCCAATTCGGAAAGCTGTTCTGAATAGGTTTTTCTAAGCTTAACAAAATTGCATACTCAGTTTTGCTAAAATACTTACCCATAATTTATAAAAAAGTTTTAATCTATTTTTTATCGTTAATTTATAAGAAATTGGTGGAAGCGCCCGGCTCCGGTGGAGGCGCCCGGTTCCCGCGGTGGCGCCCGGCTCCGGTGGAGGCGCCCGGTTCCCGCGGTGGCATCCGGCTTCGGCGGAGGCTCGCGGCTCCGGTGGAAGCGCTCGGCTCCCGCGGTGGCGCCCGGCTCCGGTGGAGGCACCCGGCTCCGGTGGAGGCACCCAGCTCCGGTGGAGGCGCCCGGCTCCGGGGGAAACGCCCGGCTCCGGTGGAGGCGCCCGGTTCCCGCGTTGGCGCCGGCTGCCGCGGTAGTGCCCGAGGCATGGACGCATTGATCCGGCGATCCAATCCAGGGGATGACTCCTTGGTTAGTCCTCCTTCGGAGTACTTGACCGATCGCCGGTCAAAAGCCGAATGGCTTCCCCACTGCTGTGGCCCGTCTTATATAGGGCCGAGGCGAGGCTTAGTGTGGCCAAGAGAATATATTTGAGAAATACCAAGTATCGATATTTTCATAGCCAACTAATTTCTGGAATTTTTTGCCGATATATATTTTTACCTATTTTTATAAAAAAAATGGCGGAACAACAATCGGCGGAAAATCTCATAGCTCGGCCAAAAATGCATGAAATCCAATTCGGAAAGCTGTTCTGAATAGGTTTTTCTAAGCTTAACAAAATTGCATACTCAGTTTTGCTAAAATACTTACCCATAATTCATAAAAAAGTTGTAATCTATTTTTTATCTATAATTTATAAGAAATTGGTGCCGATATATATTTCTGACGATCTGGTACTTTTGATCGCTCGGATTTTTACCTATTTTTATAAAAAAATGGCGGAACAACAATCGGCGGAAAATCTCATAGCTCGGCCAAAAATGCATGAAATCCAATTCGGAAAGCTGTTCTGAATAGGTGTTGGAGGGGGGCGGCTTTAAGCTGAAATGCACTCGGATAAATAATAACACGTAGAACTTGTCGGGGTTTTACGCGACGTGCGTCGATGTTTATTTAGTCGTAGGTAAATTGGTACTGGTCAATACAAAAGAAACTAAAGCTAGGGAGAGCGGATTGGAAGCTCTAGGACTGGAAGTCCGGAGGAAGAGGGAGAGAAAAGGAGAGCGTTCGGGATCACACTGCCTCCCGAAATTGAGCGCCTTTCTGGCGTGAACATTCTCCCCCCCCTTGCGAGGATACGCAGCAAAAGTACCAGGAAGTATTAGCTCTGGAAAGCGTAGGATAACGCTGAGCGTTCGTCGGCATGTAGAAGGGTGTGGTGATCCTGTCCACACGACTGGCATCGGTCGCTACTTCGACAGGATCCTCCGGAATGGTGGTGGGCCAGGCAGTTGACGCAGTACTTCCTGTCGATGACTGTCTGGAGCCGTTTCTTCGCATCAAGCCGGAGAAAACGGTGGCACTTCCGAAGAGGATGGTTCCCTTGGCAGACTCGGCATTGGTAGGATAAAATACCTCGGGAACGTCTGCTCTTGCTGTCGTCGTACGGAACCCAGTAATTGGAATCGGCAGAAGTGGTCACTCGTGTGGAGAACGAGGAAATTCTTTGGATGGGTGCAGGAATTTGTGGTGCGTCATCACGAGGATTCGGAACACTGGATGAAGTGTTGCTTGGATGCAACAATGTGTGATGCCGACCGTGACAAATAAGACAGCTGTGGGCGCTTGTGCAATTACGGAGCGGATGACCGCTTGCAAAGCAATTTGAGCACAACTGCTTTTTCTCAATGTAAGATGATCGATCGACTATCGTCATTTGGAGGAAGCGTGGACATTTACGCACGGGATGGTTCTCTGCAGAACACAAATCGCATCTTTTGGATAAGTGAACAATCCGCGTACTAAAGGATTTTAGTACTCGCGGTGCCACGATGGATTTTGTCGGGTTGGACGGACTGAGGCGTATCGTAGGAGGTTGAATAGAATTTATAGATTCCAGAGTTCTATGGCGCTCAGTAAGGAAAGAATCTAATTCTAGCCACGTCGGAATCTCGGTTTTATTTGGTAAGGACTGCTCCCATAATGAGAGCGTCAGCTTTGGAAGCTTCGTGGAACACAAATAAACCAATAGACAATCCCAATTATCCGTAGGAAGGCCGGACAGAGTTAGGGATGTGAGGCAATTTTGAATTTTATTTTGCAGCTCCTTCAAGGCTGCCGAGGACTCACGTTCAATGGACTGAATGTTCAACAATTTCTTCAGTTGGCTGTTTACCAACGCGCGTTTATTTTCGAAACGCTCAGATAGGTTTTTCCATGCTGAGCGGAAACCGTCATTGGTGAGTGGCGAATTTGAAACTATGGAATGAGCTTCACCACTCGTCTTGGCATTTAAATAGAACAACTTTTCTACAGGGGTCAGCGTAGGATTGTCGATATAGACCGCTGTGAAAAGGTCCCGGAAAGTCGGCCAGCGAAGATAATCGCCTGAGAAAACTTCCGTTTCGCACGGAGGAAGCCGACAGCCAGACGGAAAGGAATTTTGGGGCGCAGGAGGTTGGACTGGAGCTGCTTTAGCAGAGATCGTGTCGATCTGTTCCATGAACTTGGCGGCATAAATGGAATAGGTGTCGTCGTATTTTGCCTTAAGGGTAGGCAAGGTGTCTGCAGCGCCCTCGAAGCCAACTGAAATTCGCTCTGAACAAGCTTCGTACTCTGTCTCGACCTTATCCCATAGCGCTCGGACTTGGTCGAGATGAATTTGGCAGGTGTATTTGGATGGAGTGGGTGCTGCTGGATTGCAGACTCTAGAGTTGAAGTGCCTCAAACGGTCAGAAATCAAAGTAAATTTGTTCAAAATAGTTGAAGTCATTTTGGATATTTTTTTTACAAAAATGTAATGTAAATATATATTAAAATGTATGGGTCGAAGTTTGATTGGGAATTTAGGAACCAATCGGACTCGTAATAATTATTTTTGCTATAATAATTATATTTGTGGAAAATTGTATTTTCTCCCTTGGAATTTAAAACGGAAATATGCAATTTAATTTAATAATTCCGGTCAGCAGCGAATAATATACGGTCACACTAGTGCGGATACGGAAGCGCACTTGGATTTCTAACTTAATTCGTTAGTTGGAATTTTAATATAAAATAATTTACAAATTATTTTATTGATCTGGACTTATGTGATTGACCGGTGCTGTATTTTGGAACCAATACGTGTGTATGTCTATTTGTGCACCTGTCGTATGCAAGTGCAAAATAGCGGAGATAAGGAGAGGCGGAAAAAATTGCCAAATATTGGAGCGTCGACTTGCAGACGATTATGTATGTATGTACATATGTAACTGCAGCTCAGGATAGAGCAAGGGAGCAAATAAACAAATATATGTACGAATTAAATCAATTTATAATTTTAGTAGCTGCGGACAGTTATTGTTGTAAATTTGTAAATATACATAAGTTTCGGAGTGAAGTGGACTGTATTTGTAGTATGTATGTAATGTAAATAAATGCTAGCGGGAACACAGTAAACGAGAAGGAATTAAGAATAATTCGTAATTGGAAAGTTTTACTGTGGCTTAGGCATTTATTTAAACAAACACTTTATGAATTTTGGAACCCGTAGATCTTGTATAGAAATTATTTGGATATAATTTCTCGATTTGGGGAAATGTCAATGTTGACAGTGATTGTAGTTTTGTGGAGTGGACTGTATTGAATATGTATGTAAATGTAAATAAATGCTAGCGGGAACACAGTTAACGAAGAGGAATCGAGAACTATTGGAATTAAATTCTCACTGTGGCTATTGCATTTATTTATTTATTTAAACACACACTTTTGGATTTCGGCACAGAAACACAAATGTAGAAAATTTGGAAACCGAATTATTTTGAATTTGGAATTGGAAATTATGCTGCCGTGTGTCGGATCAATCGGACTTGGATTTAGACAATAATCATACAGAGAAGTTAAGACGAATTGAGTTTCGCAAAACCTAACTGTATGACCGGCAGCAATAATGTAATGGACTTATCTGGTGCGGTGTTAAAGCCACCGGAGCTGCTGGTGGATGAAATCCGGCTCGAAGGACCAAATGTTGGAGGGGGGCGGCTTTAAGCTGAAATGCACTCGGATAAATAATAACACGTTGAACTTGTCGGGGTTTTACGCGACGTGCGTCGATGTTTATTTAGTCGTAGGTAAATTGGTACTGGTCAATACAAAAGAAACTAAAGCTAGGGAGAGCGGATTGGAAGCTCTAGGACTGGAAGTCCGGAGGAAGAGGGAGAGAAAAGGAGAGCGTTCGGGATCACACTGCCTCCCGAAATTGAGCGCCTTTCTGGCGTGAACATTCTCCCCCCCCTTGCGAGGATACGCAGCAAAAGTACCAGGAAGTATTAGCTCTGGAAAGCGTAGGATAACGCTGAGCGTTCGTCGGCATGTAGAAGGGTGTGGTGATCCTGTCCACACGACTGGCATCGGTCGCTACTTCGACAGGATCCTCCGGAATGGTGGTGGGCCAGGCAGTTGACGCAGTACTTCCTGTCGATGACTGTCTGGAGCCGTTTCTTCGCATCAAGCCGGAGAAAACGGTGGCACTTCCGAAGAGGATGGTTCCCTTGGCAGACTCGGCATTGGTAGGATAAAATACCTCGGGAACGTCTGCTCTTGCTGTCGTCGTACGGAACCCAGTAATTGGAATCGGCAGAAGTGGTCACTCGTGTGGAGAACGAGGAAATTCTTTGGATGGGTGCAGGAATTTGTGGTGCGTCATCACGAGGATTCGGAACACTGGATGAAGTGTTGCTTGGATGCAACAATGTGTGATGCCGACCGTGACAAATAAGACAGCTGTGGGCGCTTGTGCAATTACGGAGCGGATGACCGCTTGCAAAGCAATTTGAGCACAACTGCTTTTTCTCAATGTAAGATGATCGATCGACTATCGTCATTTGGAGGAAGCGTGGACATTTACGCACGGGATGGTTCTCTGCAGAACACAAATCGCATCTTTTGGATAAGTGAACAATCCGCGTACTAAAGGATTTTAGTACTCGCGGTGCCACGATGGATTTTGTCGGGTTGGACGGACTGAGGCGTATCGTAGGAGGTTGAATAGAATTTATAGATTCCAGAGTTCTATGGCGCTCAGTAAGGAAAGAATCTAATTCTAGCCACGTCGGAATCTCGGTTTTATTTGGTAAGGACTGCTCCCATAATGAGAGCGTCAGCTTTGGAAGCTTCGTGGAACACAAATAAACCAATAGACAATCCCAATTATCCGTAGGAAGGCCGGACAGAGTTAGGGATGTGAGGCAATTTTGAATTGTATTTTGCAGCTCCTTCAAGGCTGCCGAGGACTCACGTTCAATGGACTGAATGTTCAACAATTTCTTCAGTTGGCTGTTTACCAACGCGCGTTTATTTTCGAAACGCTCAAATAGGTTTTTCCATGCTGAGCGGAAACCGTCATTGGTGAGTGGCGAATTTGAAACTATGGAATGAGCTTCACCACTCGTCTTGGCATTTAAATAGAACAACTTTTCTACAGGGGTCAGCGTAGGATTGTCGATATAGACCGCTGTGAAAAGGTCCCGGAAAGTCGGCCAGCGAAGATAATCGCCTGAGAAAACTTCCGTTTCGCACGGAGGAAGCCGACAGCCAGACGGAAAGGAATTTTGGGGCGCAGGAGGTTGGACTGGAGCTGCTTTAGCAGAGATCGTGTCGATCTGTTCCATGAACTTGGCGGCACACCGTTCATAAATGGAATAGGTGTCGTCGTATTTTGCCTTAAGGGTAGGCAAGGTGTCTGCAGCGCCCTCGAAGCCAACTGAAATTCGCTCTGAACAAGCTTCGTACTCTGTCTCGACCTTATCCCATAGCGCTCGGACTTGGTCGAGATGAATTTGGCAGGTGTATTTGGATGGAGTGGGTGCTGCTGGATTGCAGACTCTAGAGTTGAAGTGCCTCAAACGGTCAGAAATCAAAGTAAATTTGTTCAAAATAGTTGAAGTCATTTTGGATATTTTTTTTACAAAAATGTAATGTAAATATATATTAAAATGTATGGGTCGAAGTTTGATTGGGAATTTAGGAACCAATCGGACTCGTAATAATTATTTTTGCTATAATAATTATATTTGTGGAAAATTGTATTTTCTCCCTTGGAATTTAAAACGGAAATATGCAATTTAATTTAATAATTCCGGTCAGCAGCGAATAATATACGGTCACACTAGTGCGGATACGGAAGCGCACTTGGATTTCTAACTTAATTCGTTAGTTGGAATTTTAATATAAAATAATTTACAAATTATTTTATTGATCTGGACTTATGTGATTGACCGGTGCTGTATTTTGGAACCAATACGTGTGTATGTCTATTTGTGCACCTGTCGTATGCAAGTGCAAAATAGCGGAGATAAGGAGAGGCGGAAAAAATTGCCAAATATTGGAGCGTCGACTTGCAGACGATTATGTATGTATGTACATATGTAACTGCAGCTCAGGATAGAGCAAGGGAGCAAATAAACAAATATATGTACGAATTAAATCAATTAATAATTTTAGTAGCTGCGGACAGTTATTGTTGTAAATTTGTAAATATACATAAGTTTCGGAGTGAAGTGGACTGTATTTGTAGTATGTATGTAATGTAAATAAATGCTAGCGGGAACACAGTAAACGAGAAGGAATTAAGAATAATTCGTAATTGGAAAGTTTTACTGTGGCTTAGGCATTTATTTAAACAAACACTTTATGAATTTTGGAACCCGTAGATCTTGTATAGAAATTATTTGGATATAATTTCTCGATTTGGGGAAATGTCAATGTTGACAGTGATTGTAGTTTTGTGGAGTGGACTGTATTGAATATGTATGTAAATGTAAATAAATGCTAGCGGGAACACAGTTAACGAAGAGGAATCGAGAACTATTGGAATTAAATTCTCACTGTGGCTATTGCATTTATTTATTTATTTAAACACACACTTTTGGATTTCGGCACAGAAACACAAATGTAGAAAATTTGGAAACCGAATTATTTTGAATTTGGAATTGGAAATTATGCTGCCGTGTGTCGGATCAATCGGACTTGGATTTAGACAATAATCATACAGAGAAGTTAAGACGAATTGAGTTTCGCAAAACCTAACTGTATGACCGGCAGCAATAATGTAATGGACTTATCTGGTGCGGTGTTAAAGCCACCGGAGCTGCTGGTGGATGAAATCCGGCTCGAAGGACCAAATGTTGGAGGGGGGCGGCTTTAAGCTGAAATGCACTCGGATAAATAATAACACGTTGAACTTGTCGGGGTTTTACGCGACGTGCGTCGATGTTTATTTAGTCGTAGGTAAATTGGTACTGGTCAATACAAAAGAAACTAAAGCTAGGGAGAGCGGATTGGAAGCTCTAGGACTGGAAGTCCGGAGGAAGAGGGAGAGAAAAGGAGAGCGTTCGGGATCACACTGCCTCCCGAAATTGAGCGCCTTTCTGGCGTGAACATTCTCCCCCCCCTTGCGAGGATACGCAGCAAAAGTACCAGGAAGTATTAGCTCTGGAAAGCGTAGGATAACGCTGAGCGTTCGTCGGCATGTAGAAGGGTGTGGTGATCCTGTCCACACGACTGGCATCGGTCGCTACTTCGACAGGATCCTCCGGAATGGTGGTGGGCCAGGCAGTTGACGCAGTACTTCCTGTCGATGACTGTCTGGAGCCGTTTCTTCGCATCAAGCCGGAGAAAACGGTGGCACTTCCGAAGAGGATGGTTCCCTTGGCAGACTCGGCATTGGTAGGATAAAATACCTCGGGAACGTCTGCTCTTGCTGTCGTCGTACGGAACCCAGTAATTGGAATCGGCAGAAGTGGTCACTCGTGTGGAGAACGAGGAAATTCTTTGGATGGGTGCAGGAATTTGTGGTGCGTCATCACGAGGATTCGGAACACTGGATGAAGTGTTGCTTGGATGCAACAATGTGTGATGCCGACCGTGACAAATAAGACAGCTGTGGGCGCTTGTGCAATTACGGAGCGGATGACCGCTTGCAAAGCAATTTGAGCACAACTGCTTTTTCTCAATGTAAGATGATCGATCGACTATCGTCATTTGGAGGAAGCGTGGACATTTACGCACGGGATGGTTCTCTGCAGAACACAAATCGCATCTTTTGGATAAGTGAACAATCCGCGTACTAAAGGATTTTAGTACTCGCGGTGCCACGATGGATTTTGTCGGGTTGGACGGACTGAGGCGTATCGTAGGAGGTTGAATAGAATTTATAGATTCCAGAGTTCTATGGCGCTCAGTAAGGAAAGAATCTAATTCTAGCCACGTCGGAATCTCGGTTTTATTTGGTAAGGACTGCTCCCATAATGAGAGCGTCAGCTTTGGAAGCTTCGTGGAACACAAATAAACCAATAGACAATCCCAATTATCCGTAGGAAGGCCGGACAGAGTTAGGGATGTGAGGCAATTTTGAATTGTATTTTGCAGCTCCTTCAAGGCTGCCGAGGACTCACGTTCAATGGACTGAATGTTCAACAATTTCTTCAGTTGGCTGTTTACCAACGCGCGTTTATTTTCGAAACGCTCAGATAGGTTTTTCCATGCTGAGCGGAAACCGTCATTGGTGAGTGGCGAATTTGAAACTATGGAATGAGCTTCACCACTCGTCTTGGCATTTAAATAGAACAACTTTTCTACAGGGGTCAGCGTAGGATTGTCGATATAGACCGCTGTGAAAAGGTCCCGGAAAGTCGGCCAGCGAAGATAATCGCCTGAGAAAACTTCCGTTTCGCACGGAGGAAGCCGACAGCCAGACGGAAAGGAATTTTGGGGCGCAGGAGGTTGGACTGGAGCTGCTTTAGCAGAGATCGTGTCGATCTGTTCCATGAACTTGGCGGCACACCGTTCATAAATGGAATAGGTGTCGTCGTATTTTGCCTTAAGGGTAGGCAAGGTGTCTGCAGCGCCCTCGAAGCCAACTGAAATTCGCTCTGAACAAGCTTCGTACTCTGTCTCGACCTTATCCCATAGCGCTCGGACTTGGTCGAGATGAATTTGGCAGGTGTATTTGGATGGAGTGGGTGCTGCTGGATTGCAGACTCTAGAGTTGAAGTGCCTCAAACGGTCAGAAATCAAAGTAAATTTGTTCAAAATAGTTGAAGTCATTTTGGATATTTTTTTTACAAAAATGTAATGTAAATATATATTAAAATGTATGGGTCGAAGTTTGATTGGGAATTTAGGAACCAATCGGACTCGTAATAATTATTTTTGCTATAATAATTATATTTGTGGAAAATTGTATTTTCTCCCTTGGAATTTAAAACGGAAATATGCAATTTAATTTAATAATTCCGGTCAGCAGCGAATAATATACGGTCACACTAGTGCGGATACGGAAGCGCACTTGGATTTCAAACTTAATTCGTTAGTTGGAATTTTAATATAAAATAATTTACAAATTATTTTATTGATCTGGACTTATGTGATTGACCGGTGCTGTATTTTGGAACCAATACGTGTGTATGTCTATTTGTGCACCTGTCGTATGCAAGTGCAAAATAGCGGAGATAAGGAGAGGCGGAAAAAATTGCCAAATATTGGAGCGTCGACTTGCAGACGATTATGTATGTATGTACATATGTAACTGCAGCTCAGGATAGAGCAAGGGAGCAAATAAACAAATATATGTACGAATTAAATCAATTTATAATTTTAGTAGCTGCGTTGTTGTAAATTTGTAAATATACATAAGTTTCGGAGTGAAGTGGACTGTATTTGTAGTATGTATGTAATGTAAATAAATGCTAGCGGGAACACAGTAAACGAGAAGGAATTAAGAATAATTCGTAATTGGAAAGTTTTACTGTGGCTTAGGCATTTATTTAAACAAACACTTTATGAATTTTGGAACCCGTAGATCTTGTATAGAAATTATTTGGATATAATTTCTCGATTTGGGGAAATGTCAATGTTGACAGTGATTGTAGTTTTGTGGAGTGGACTGTATTGAATATGTATGTAAATGTAAATAAATGCTAGCGGGAACACAGTTAACGAAGAGGAATCGAGAACTATTGGAATTAAATTCTCACTGTGGCTATTGCATTTATTTATTTATTTAAACACACACTTTTGGATTTCGGCACAGAAACACAAATGTAGAAAATTTGGAAACCGAATTATTTTGAATTTGGAATTGGAAATTATGCTGCCGTGTGTCGGATCAATCGGACTTGGATTTAGACAATAATCATACAGAGAAGTTAAGACGAATTGAGTTTCGCAAAACCTAACTGTATGACCGGCAGCAATAATGTAATGGACTTATCTGGTGCGGTGTTAAAGCCACCGGAGCTGCTGGTGGATGAAATCCGGCTCTGATGGACCAAATGTTGGAGGGGGGCGGCTTTAAGCTGAAATGCACTCGGATAAATAATAACACGTAGAACTTGTCGGGGTTTTACGCGACGTGCGTCGATGTTTATTTAGTCGTAGGTAAATTGGTACTGGTCAATACAAAAGAAACTAAAGCTAGGGAGAGCGGATTGGAAGCTCTAGGACTGGAAGTCCGGAGGAAGAGGGAGAGAAAAGGAGAGCGTTCGGGATCACACTGCCTCCCGAAATTGAGCGCCTTTCTGGCGTGAACAATAGGTTTTTCTAAGCTTAACAAAATTGCATACTCAGTTTTGCTAAAATACATACCCATAATTTATAAAAAAAAGTTTTAATCCTTTTTTTATCGTTAATTTATAAGAAATTGGTGGAAGCGCCCGGCTCCGGTGGTGGCGTCCGGTTCCCGCGGTGGCGTCCGGCTCCGGCGGAGGTGCCCGGCTCCGGTGGGAGCGCTCGGCTACCGCGGTGGCGCCCGGCTCCGGTGGAGGCACCCGGCTCCGGTGGAGGCGCCCGGCTCCGGTGGAAGCGCCCGGCTCCGGTGAAGGCGCTCGGCTCCTGCGGTGGCGCCCGGCTCCGGTGGAGGCACCCGGCTCCGGTGGAGGCGCCCGGTTCCCGCGGTGGCGCCCGGCTCCGGCCGGGGCGCCCGGTTCCCGCGGTGGCATCCGGCTTCGTCGGAGGTTCGCGGCTCCGGTGGAAGCGCTCGGGTCCCGCGGTGGCGCCCGGCTTCGGTGGAGGCACCCGGCTCCGGTGGAGGCGCCCGGCTCCGGTGGAAGCGCCCGGCTCCGGTGGAGGCGCCCGGTTCCCGCGTTGGCGCCGGCTGCCGCGGTGGTGCCCGAGGCATGGACGCATTGATCCGGCGATCCAATCCAAGGGATGACTCCTTGGTTAGTCCTCCTTCGGAGTACTTGACCGATCGCCGGTCAAAAGCCGAATGGCTTCCCCACTGCTGTGGCCCGTCTTATATAGGGCCGAGGCGAGGCTTAGTGTGACCAAGAGAATATATTTGAGAAATACCAAGTATCGATATTTTCATAGCCAACTAATTTCTGGAATTTTTTGCCGATATATATTTCTGACGATCTGGTACTTTTGGTCGCTCGGATTTTTACCTATATTTATAAAAAAACTGGCGGAACAACAATCGGCGGAAAATCTCATAGCTCGGCCAAAAATGCATGAAATCCAATTCGGAAAGATGTTCTGAATAGGTTTTTCTAAGCTTAACAAAACTGCATACTCAGTTTTGCTAAAATACTTACTCATAATTTATAAAAAAGTTTTAATCCTTTTTTTATCGTTAATTTATAAGAAATTGGTGGAAGCGCCCGGCTCCGGTGGTGGCGTCCGGTTCCCGCGGTGGCGTCCGGCTCCGGCGGAGGTGCCCGGCGCCGGTGGAAGCGCCCGGCTCCGGTGAAAGCGCTCGGTTCCTGCGGTGGCGCCCGGCTCCGGCGGAGGCACCCGGCTCCGGTGGAGGCACCCGGCTCCGGTGGAGGCGCCCGGTTCCCGCGGGGGCGCCCGGCTCCGGCGGAGGCGCCCGGTTCCCGCGGTGGCATCCGGCTTCGTCGGAGGTTCGCGGCTCCGGTGGAAGCGCTCGGCTGCCGCGGTGGCGCACGGTTCCCGCGGTGGCATCCGGCTTCGTCGGAGGTTCGCGGCTCCGGTGGAAGCGCTCGGCTGCCGCGGTGGCGCCCGGCCCCGGTGGAGGCACCCGGCTCCGGTGGAGTCGCCNGGCTCCGGTGGAAGCGCCCGGCTCCGGTGGAGGCGCCCGGTTCCCGCGTTGGCGCCGGCTGCCGCGGTAGTGCCCGAGGCATGGACGCATTGATCCGGCGATCCAATCCAGGGGATGACTCCTTGGTTAGTCCTCCTTCGGAGTACTTGACCGATGGCCGGTCAAAAGCCGAATGGCTTCCCCACTGCTGTGGCCCGTCTTATATAGGGCCGAGGCGAGGCTTAGTGTGGCCAAGAGAATATATTTGAGAAATACCAAGTATCGATATTTTCATAGCCAACGAATTTCTGGAATTTTTTGCCGATATATATTTTTACCTATTTTTATAAAAAAAATGGCGGAACAACAATCGGCGGAAAATCTCATAGCTCGGCCAAAAATGCATGAAATCCAATTCGGAAAGCTGTTCTGAATAGGTTTTTCTAAGCTTAACAAAATTGCATACTCAGTTTTGCTAAAATACATACCCATAATTTATAAAAAAAGTTTTAATCCTTTTTTTATCGTTAATTTATAAGAAATTGGTGGAAGCGCCCGGCTCCGGTGGTGGCGTCCGGTTCCCGCGGTGGCGTCCGGCTCCGGCGGAGGTGCCCGGCTCCGGTGGGAGCGCTCGGCTCCCGCGGTGGCGCCCGGCTCCGGTGGAGGCACCCGGCTCCGGTGGAGGCGCCCGGCTCCGGTGGAAGCGCCCGGCTCCGGTGGAGGCGCTCGGTTCCTGCGGTGGCGCCCGGCTCCGGGGGAGGAACCCGGGTCCGGTGGAGGCGCCCGGTTCCCGCGGTGGCGCCCGGCTCCGGTGGAGGCGCCCGGGTCCCGCGGTGGCATCCGGCTTCGTCGGAGGTTCGCGGCTCCGGTGGAAGCGCTCGGCTCCCGCGGTGGCGCCCGGCTCCGGTGGAGGCACCCGGTTCCGGTGGAGGCGCCCGGCTCCGGTGGAAGCGCCCGGCTCCGGTGGAAGCGCCCGGGTCCGGTGGAGGCGCCCGGTTCCCGCGTTGGCGCCGGCTGCCGCGGTGGTGCCCGAGGCATGGACGCATTGATCCGGCGATCCAATCCAAGGGATGACTCCTTGGTTAGTCCTCCTTCGGAGTACTTGACCGATCGCCGGTCAAAAGCCGAATGGCTTCCCCACTGCTTTGGCCCGTCTTATATAGGGCCGAGGCGAGGCTTAGTGTGACCAAGAGAATATATTTGAGAAATACCAAGTATCGATATTTTCATAGCCAACTAATTTCTGGAATTTTTTGCCGATATATATTTCTGACGATCTGGTACTTTTGGTCGCTCGGATTTTTACCTATATTTATAAAAAAACTGGCGGAACAACAATCGGCGGAAAATCTCATAGCTCGGCCAAAAATGCATGAAATCCAATTCGGAAAGATGTTCTGAATAGGTTTTTCTAAGCTTAACAAAACTGCATACTCAGTTTTGCTAAAATACTTACTCATAATTTATAAAAAAGTTTTAATCCTTTTTTTATCGTTAATTTATAAGAAATTGGTGGAAGCGGCCGGCTCCGGTGGTGGCGTCCGGTTCCCGCGGTGGCGTCCGGCTCCGGCGGAGGTGCCCGGCTCCGGTGGAAGCGCCCGGCTCCGGTGAAAGCGCTCGGTTCCTGCGGTGGCGCCCGGCTCCGGTGGAGGCACCCGGCTCCGGTGGAGGCGCCCGGTTCCCGCGGTGGCGCCCGGCTCCGGTGGAGGCGCCCGGTTCCCGCGGTGGCATCCGGCTTCGTCGGGGGTTCGCGGCGCCTGTGGAAGCGCTCGGCTGCCGCGGTGGCGCCCGGCTCCGGTGGAGGCACCCGGCTCCGGTGGAGGCGCCCGGCTCCGGTGGAAGCGCCCGGCTCCGGTGGAGGCGCCCGGTTCCCGCGTTGGCGCCGGCTGCCGCGGTAGTGCCCGAGGCATGGACGCATTGATCCGGCGATCCAATCCAGGGGATGACTCCTTGGTTAGTCCTCCTTCGGAGTACTTGACCGATCGCCGGTCAAAAGCCGAATGGCTTCCCCACTGCTGTGGCCCGTCTTATATAGGGCCGAGGCGAGGCTTAGTGTGGCCAAGAGAATATATTTGAGAAATACCAAGTATCGATATTTTCATAGCCAACGAATTTCTGGAATTTTTTGCCGATATATATTTTTACCTATTTTTATAAAAAAAATGGCGGAACAACAATCGGCGGAAAATCTCATAGCTCGGCCAAAAATGCATGAAATCCAATTCGGAAAGCTGTTCTGAATAGGTTTTTCTAAGCTTAACAAAATTGCATACTCAGTTTTGCTAAAATACATACCCATAATTTATAAAAAAAGTTTTAATCCTTTTTTTATCGTTAATTTATAAGAAATTGGTGGAAGCGCCCGGCTCCGGTGGTGGCGTCCGGTTCCCGCGGTGGCGTCCGGCTCCGGCGGAGGTGCCCGGCTCCGGTGGGAGCGCTCGGCTCCCGCGGTGGCGCCCAGCTCCGGTGGAGGCACCCGGCTCCGGGGGAGGCGCCCGGCTCCGGGGGAAGCGCCCGGCTCCGGTGGAGGCGCTCGGTTCCTGCGGTGGCGCCCGGCTCCGGTGGAGGCACCCGGCTCCGGTGGAGGGGCCCGGTTCCCGCGGTGGCGCCCGGCGTCGGTGGAGGCGCCCGGTTCCCGAGGTGGCATCCGGCTTCGTCGGAGGTTCGCGGCTCCGGTGGAAGCGCTCGGCTCCCGCGGTTGCGCCCGGCTCCGATGGAGGCACCCGGTTCCGGAGGAGGCGCCCGGGTCCGGTGGAAGCGCCCGGCTCCGGTGGAAGCGCCCGGCTCCGGTGGAGGCGCCCGGTTCCCGCGTTGGCGCCGGCTGCCGCGGTGGTGCCCGAGGCATGGACGCATTGATCCGGCGATCCAATCCAAGGGATGACTCCTTGGTTAGTCCTCCTTCGGAGTACTTGACCGATCGCCGGTCAAAAGCCGAATGGCTTCCCCACTGCTGTGGCCCGTCTTATATAGGGCCGAGGCGAGGCTTAGTGTGACCAAGAGAATATATTTGAGAAATACCAAGTATCGATATTTTCATAGCCAACTAATTTCTGGAATTTTTTGCCGATATATATTTCTGACGATCTGGTACTTTTGGTCGCTCGGATTTTTACCTATATTTATAAAAAAACTGGCGGAACAACAATCGGCGGAAAATCTCATAGCTCGGCCAAAAATGCATGAAATCCAATTCGGAAAGCTGTTCTGAATAGGTTTTTCTAAGCTTAACAAAAATTGCATACTCAGTTTTGCTAAAATACTTACCCATAATTTATAAAAAAGTTTTAATCTATTTTTTATCGTTAATTTATAAGAAATTGGTGGAAGCACCCGGCTCCGGTGGTGGCGTCCGGTTCCCGCGGTGGCGTCCGGCTCCGGTGGAAGCGCCCGGCTCCGGTGAAAGTGCTCGGTTCCCGCGGTGGCTCCCGGCTCAGGTGGAGGCGCCCGGTTCCCGCGTTGGCGCCGGCTGCCGCCGTGGTGCGCGAGGCATGGACGCATTGATCCGGCGATCCAATCCAGGGGATGACTCCTTGGTTAGTCCTCCTTCGGAGTACTTGACCGATCGCCGGTCAAAAGCCGAATGGCTTCCCCACTGCTGTGGCCCGTCTTATATAGGGCCGAGGCGAGGCTTAGTGTGACCAAGAGAATATATTTGAGAAATACCAAGTATCGATATTTTCATAGCCAACTAATTTCTGGAATTTTTTGCCGATATATATTTCTGACGATCTGGTACTTTTGGTCGCTCGGATTTTTACCTACATTTATAAAAAAACTGGCGGAACAACAATCGGCGGAAAATCTCATAGCTCGGCCAAAAATGCATGAAATCCAATTCGGAAAGATGTTCTGAATAGGTTTTTCTAAGCTTAACAAAACTGCATACTCAGTTTTGCTAAAATACTTACTCATAATTTATAAAAAAGTTTTAATCCTTTTTTTATCGTTAATTTATAAGAAATTGGTGGAAGCGCCCGGCTCCGGTGGTGGCGTCCGGTTCCCGCGGTGGCGTCCGGCTCCGGCGGAGGTGACCGGCTCCGGTGGAAGCGCCCGGCTCCGGTGAAAGCGCTCGGTTCCTGCGGTGGCGCCCGGCTCCGGTGGAGGCGCCCGGCTCCGGTGGAGGCACCCGGCTCCGGTGGTGGGGCCCGGTTCCCGCGGTGGCGCCCGGCTCCGGTGGAGGCGCCCGGGTCCCGTGGTGGCATCCGGCTTCGTCGGAGGTTCGCGGCTCCGGGGGAAGCGCTCGGCTGCCGCGGTGGCGCCAGGCTCCGGTGGAGGGACCCGGCTCCGGTGGAGGCGCCCGGCTCCGGTGGAGGCGCCCGGTTCCCGCGTTGGCGCCGGCTGCCGCGGTGGTGCCCGAGGCATGGACGCATTGATCCGGCGATCCAATCCAGGGGATGACTCCTTGGTTAGTCCTCCTTCGGAGTACTTGACCGATCGCCGGTCAAAAGCCGAATGGCTTCCCCACTGCTGTGGCCCGTCTTATATAGGGCCGAGGCGAGGCTTAGTGTGACCAAGAGAATATATTTGAGAAATACCAAGTATCGATATTTTCATAGCCAACTAATTTCTGGAATTTTTTGCCGATATATATTTCTGACGATCTGGTACTTTTGGTCGCTCGGATTTTTACCTATATTTATAAAAAAACTGGCGGAACAACAATCGGCGGAAAATCTCATAGCTCGGCCAAAAATGCATGAAATCCAATTCGGAAAGCTGTTCTGAATAGGTTTTTCTAAGCTTAACAAAAATTGCATACTCAGTTTTGCTAAAATACTTACCCATAATTTATAAAAAAGTTTTAATCTATTTTTTATCGTTAATTTATAAGAAATTGGTGGAAGCACCCGGCTCCGGTGGTGGCGTCCGGTTCCCGCGGTGGCGTCCGGCTCCGGTGGAAGCGCCCGGCTCCGGTGAAAGTGCTCGGTTCCCGCGGTGGCTCCCGGCTCAGGTGGAGGCGCCCGGTTCCCGCGTTGGCGCCGGCTGCCGCCGTGGTGCGCGAGGCATGGACGCATTGATCCGGCGATCCAATCCAGGGGATGACTCCTTGGTTAGTCCTCCTTCGGAGTACTTGACCGATCGCCGGTCAAAAGCCGAATGGCTTCCCCACTGCTGTGGCCCGTCTTATATAGGGCCGAGGCGAGGCTTAGTGTGGCCAAGAGAATATATTTGAGAAATACCAAGTATCGATATTTTCATAGCCAACTAATTTCTGGAATTTTTTGCCGATATATATTTTTACCTATTTTTATAAAAAAAATGGCGGAACAACAATCGGCGGAAAATCTCATAGCTCGGCCAAAAATGCATGAAATCCAATTCGGAAAGCTGTTCTGAATAGGTTTTTCTAAGCTTAACAAAATTGCATACTCAGTTTTGCTAAAATACTTACCCATAATTTATAAAAAAGTTTTAATCTATTTTTTATCGTTAATTTATAAGAAATTGGTGGAAGCGCCCGGCTCCGGTGGTGGCGTCCGGTTCCCGCGGTGGCGTCCGGCTCCGGCGGAGGTGCCCGGCTCCGGTAGAA